>NC_048586.1:3607500-3880000 GCF_013265735.2 Oncorhynchus mykiss | reverse complement strand
TGGCTGGAGCAGAATAGGTGGAACCATGTGTTTGATAGCGTTCCAGACATTATTATGAGCCGTTCCTCCCCTCAGCAGCCCCCTGTGGTGTGTTCAGAGATCCAAAATAAGATGTAAACACATCTTCCTCTCTCAGACCTGTGTCCAAATAGTAGTAGTTTTCAAATTCACCACATAGGAAAACAGCCCATCATGTTTTGTACAAATCAAATACTGAACCATGTGTATGTCATTCGCAGGAGTTTGACTTAAACTGATTCAATCAATTGGTCAGTACACACTGCAGTTCGGGTTAAGAAGCCTTTATTAAAATAAAAACAAAACATTAACTGCAAGGTGCAGATTACCAAAGATTGCCCTTTACATAAAGTACCCAAACCTTTTCAAAACCTCCACTTGTACCGCAAAGCCTCTCTCTAGATCTGCTGAGTGGCTCCTATGCATTATTCATGAACAGATCTGTGCATGAATACTCAATTAGAGACCTACTTATACAGACGGACTGAGGAGAGCAAGTGTGTCTCTCTGAAAATAGTCAGAGGAGAGAGAGGTCCTATCATCACCTCAGGCTCTCCACCTGAAATACCACTCAGGTTAATTTTGGATCCCTGTCCTTTCACGTAGTACCTGGAAGACAATAGATAAATGCCTGCCTACTCATCCCATAAGTGTGATGAGAACATGGAAATTACAACGATGGCATCATAGGAGAGCAACAGATACAGAGATATGCCAGTCAGAACTTCCTTTCTGTTCAGTTCCATCCCCTCAAAAGATGTATGTCACAGATCCAGCTATAAATATTCTGGATGAGCTAAAGCTAGCTAGCTTCAGTTTGCTCCACATTTCAGCTCAGGATTCATCCATATCACAAATGTGGATATCTAACCAACACCTTCCACATGTTGCACATGGACAACCCAGGAGGATGCATACTCACTTCAGTTTTCGACAAACGTGACCCAGGTTGTTCAGGAGAGGCTCCCACTTGTCCACGGTCACCTGACAAATAAAAAATGAAATCATGGCAAAAGAGGAATGTTTGCATTGAACAGAACTCTTAAAATTAATCTTACAACTCCACGATACTGGCTGCCAGTAAATATGTTGGTCGTATGATTAAGAAGTCCCAAAACTTAAAGATTCGAGCATGATACGTGGCACTCGATTGAAATGAGCAGCTACCTCGTTCCCAATGGCTTTGATCTTGTCCATGGCATCCAGGAACAACTTCTCGGCTGTTTTCCAGCTGAAAAGGGAAGAACCGAAGACATTTCAGCAAAATCCACACATTAATAAATAAATAAAAATAAGGCAATAGTACCTTTCACACATCGTGTCAGCCTGAACAGTACTGTGCTCGCTCAAATTGTCTTTTCAAATGGTCCTTTCCGGCACAGTTCCAGCAACTATGGTGGACACGTTGTCAGGTACAACTGTTGGATAATCTATTCCCGACTAAATAGACAGAACCCGTGTTTTTAGTCACAACCTAATCTCTGTTAACCCAGAAGTAAAATCTTACGTAATTTGGTCAGCTGCGTCTAAGAGTTCAAAGTTCAGATTTCCGGCAAAGATGTCGCGGCCCTCACGAAAGGAAAAGTACTCAGCCAAATGTGTGCACGTGGAGGTATTCTACATCATATTCGGGTGCACGTGCGTGTCTGTGTGTGAGTAGAAATACACATGATCCCAGTATGTATGTGTTAGGGCCAGGATGATGCCAGTATCGCGACACGTTAGTATCGTGACAAGGGAAAAACAAGAAGCAAATTCTACTTCAGGAAAACAGCCCATTGTTACACATACAGCAGGGTTTAAAAGGACTAAAGACATTGGTCTGCTTTGCGTTTTCATTTTCGACATGGAAAAAAATATTGCAACACTGGTATCATCTTAAGTTATAAATGTCCCATGTACAAGTATGGTGAAATAACAAATAATGTAATTCTAAAAACAACAAAAACACATGAGAAAGCAAGCATCACAGTCAGTCAGTTCCAGTACCATATTTACAATGTGAAAGGATATTGGATTGAGAGTGGTAGATATTGGTAAGCATAAAGTGACTAGGCATCAGGATAAACATTTGAAGTCGGAAGTTCACATACACCTTAGCCAAATACATTTAAACTCAGTTTCACAATTCCTGACATTTAATCCTAGTAAAAACTCCCAATCTTAGGTCAGTTAGGATCACCACTTTATTTTAATAATGTGAAATGTCAGAATAATAGTAGAGAGAATGATTTATTTCAGCTTTCAAATTCCCAGTGGGTCAGAAGTTTACAAACTCAATTAGTATTCAGTAGCATTGCCTTGAAATGTTTTAATTTGGGTGAAACGTTTTGGAAAGACTTCCACAAGCTTCCCAGAATAAGTTGGGTGATTTTGGCCCATTCATCCTGACAGAGCTGGTGTAACTGAGTCAGGTTTATAAGGCCTCCTTGCTTGCACATGCTTTTTCAGTTCTGCCCACAACATTTCTAGGTCAGGGCTTTGTGATGGCCACTCCAATACCTTGACTTTGTTGTCCTTAAGCCATTTTGCCACAACATTGGAAGTATGCTTGTGCTCATTGTCCATTTGGAAGACCCATTTGCAACAAAGCTTTGCCTTGAGATGTTGTTTGAAAATATCCACATAATTTTCCTACCTCATGATGCCATCTATTTTGTGATGTGCACCAGTCCCTCCTGCAGCAAAGAACCCCCAAAACATGATGCTGCCACCCCTGTGCTTCACGGTTGGGATGGTGTTATTCAGCTTGCAAGCCTCCCCCTTTTTCCTCCAAACATAATGATGGTCATTGTGGCCAAACAGTTCCATTTTTGTTTCATCAGACCAGAGGACATTTCTCCAAAAAGTTGCTGAGCGGCCTTTCAGGTTATGCCGATATAGGGCGCGTTTTACTGTGGATATAGATACAAAAGTACCTTCACAAGGTCCTTTGCTGTTGTTCTGGGATTGATTTGCACTTTTCACACAAGTACGTTAATCTCTAGGAGACAGAACGCGTCTCCTTCCTGAGCGGTATGACGGCTGCGTGGTCCCATGGTGTTTATACTTACATACTATTGTTTGTACAGATGAACGTGGTACCTTCAGGCGTTTGGAAATTTCTCCCAAGGACGAACCAGACTTGTTGAGGTCTACAATTCTTTTTATGAGGTCTTGGTTGATTTCTTTTGATTTTCCCATGACGTCAAGCAAAGAGGCACTGAGTTTGAAGGTAGGCCTTGAAATACATCCACAGGTACACCTCCAATTAGCCTAACAGAAGCTTCTAAAGCCATGACATCATTTTCTGTAATTTTCCAAGCTGTTTAAAGGCACAGTCAATTTAGTGTATGTAAACTTCTGACCCACTGGAATTGTGATACAGTGAATGATAAGTGAAATAATCTGACTGTAAACAATTGTTGGAAAAATTACTTGTGTCATGCACAAAGTAGATGACTTAACAGACTTGACAAAACTATATTTTGTTAACAAGAAATTTGTGGAGTGGTTGAAAAACAAGTTAATGACTCCAACCTAAGTGTATGTAAACTTCCGACTTCAACTGTATGATAAACAGAGTAGCAGCAGCGTATATGCTGATTGGATGTCAGTGGGTATGCGTGTGTGTAGAGTCAGTATAAATGTATGTGCATATTATGACTGTGAGCAAATTAAGTAGTGAATGTTTGTGTTGGAGTGTCAGTGTCAGTGTGCCTGAGTGTGCAGGGACCTGTGAGTGTGCATAGAGACCATGCAAAAATAATATTCTGCGTGTTACTCACTCTCCGTTCTGGAAGGCTACCACGGCCACCTCGTGCATGACAAAGGGGTCTTCTGGTGCGATGCTCAAGGCCTGGCTGAAGAAGCGCTCGGCCAGTTTAGAGTTGTTAGTAAGGCCATACTCCAGCCCTATGTACAACAGAGGGAGATGGCACCTGGACAGAAGAGATGAGAGCAAAGGTTAGGGGTCAATTGGGGCAACAGGGTAGCCTAGTGGTTAGATCCCCGAGCTGACAAGGTACAAATCTGTCGTTCTGCCCCTGAACAGGCAGTTAACCCACTGTTCCTAGGCCGTCATTGAAAATAACTTTCTGTTCTGTGGGGGTATCTGGGTGTCCATGTGCGTGTGTGGAAGGGGAGTCTGGGTTCAATAACAGTACATACCCCTTCATCAGTTGCGCAGCGGTGAAGTAAGCAGCCATGGCCTGGTCGTGTTCACTCTCCACCGCAAACGAGTGACCGTAGGCGATCCATGCCGGACCGTACGTCCGCTCCAGAGTTGTTGCCTTGCTGCGGGAGACAGAATTAGGATGTTAGTGTAAATAAGAGATATTCTACTCAGTCACGGAACGAATGCAGAGTAAATATTATTATTAATATGTAAGTAATACAGTACCAGTCAAAAGTTGACACTTACTCATGCCAGGCTTTTTCTTAATTTTCTACATTGTAGAATAATAGTGACGACATTTCAACTATGGAATTATGTAGTAACCAAAAAAGTAACCACATTTATGACAGCTTTGCACACTTGGCATTCTCTCAACCAGCTTAGTAAGGTAGTCAGTCACCTGGAATGTATTTCAAATAACAGGTGTGCCTTGTTAAAAGTTAATTTGTGGAGTTTCTTTCCTTCTTAATAAGTTTGAGCCAATCAGTTGTGCTGTGACAAAGTAGGGGTGGTATACAGAAGATAGTCCTATTTGGTAAAAGGCCAAGTCCATTTGATGGCAAGAACAGCTCAAATAAGCAAAAGAGAAATGACAGTCCATCATTACATTACGACATGAAGGTCAGTCAATACGGAACGTTTCAAGAACTGAAAGTTTCTTCAAGTGAAGTCGCAAAAACCAAGCTCTATTATGGAACTGGCTCTCATGAGGACCGACACAGGAAAGAAGACCCAGAGTTACCTCTGCTGCAGAGGATAAGTTAATTCGATACCAGCGTCAGAAATTGCAGCCCAAATAAATGCTTCACAGAGTTCAAGTAACAAACAACATCAACTGTTCAGAGGAGACCGCATGAAATCAGGCCTTCATGGTCAAATTGCTGCAAAGAATCCCCTACTAAAGGACACCAACAAGAGGAAAAGACTTGCTTGGACCAAGAAACACGAGCAATGGACATTAGACCAGTGGAAATCTGTCCTTTGGTCTGATGAGTCCAAATTTGAGATTTTTGGTTGAAACAGCCATGTCTTTGTGGGACGCAGAGTAGGTGAACGGATGATCCCTGCATGTGAGGTTCCCACCGTGTAGCATGGAGGTGGTGTGATGGTGCTTTGCAGGTGACACTGATTTATTTAGAATTCAAAGCACACTTAACCAGCATACGCCATCCTATCATTTATTTTTCAACAGGACAATGACCCAACAAACCTCCAGGCTGTGTAAGGGCTATTTGACCAAGAAGGATAATGGAGTGCTACATCAGATGACCTGGCCTCCACAATCACCCAACCTCAACCCAATTAAGATGGTTTGAGATAAGTTGGACTGCAGAGTGAAGGAAAAGCAGCCAACAAGTGCTCAGCATATGTGGTAACTCCTTCAAGACTGTTGGAAAAGCATTCCAGGTCAAGCTGGTTGAGAGAATGCCAAGCGTGTGCAAAGCTGTCATCAAGGCAAAGGGTAGCTACTTTGGAGAATCTAAAATATATTTTGATTTTATGAACACGTTTTTTGGTTTCTACATGATTCCATATGTGTCATTTCATATTTTAATGTCCTCACTATTATTGTATAATGTAGAAAATTGTAAAAATAAAGTAAAAACCCTTGAATGAGTAGGTGTCTCCAAACTTTAGTCTGGTACTGTATATAGTACTTTGCAATGTGTAGATTTGATTCATCAGCAAGTGAATGAATCAAAATATTTGGATATCAACATCTGACTGCTGAATAGGCCTGGCAATAAGAACATGGTATCTGGTACCTGAGATATCTACGAGCGTGTTCATTTTTGTGACCGACCATTAGATAGTAGCATCCCACAGCAAACCAAGAGACCTGGATGAAAACAATGCTTACCATTTGGTTAGTGGTCAAATATTAAATCCATTAAAAAAAAACATACTGTACCAATCAGAGCTTGGACATATGCAATGTCAAGATGCAAGTATAGAGGGGTATCACAGGAGGTTGGTGGCACCTTAATTGGGGAGGAGGGTAATGGCTGGTAGCAGGATGAGTGGAACGGTATCAAACACGTGGTTTGTAGGTGTTTGATGCCATTCCATTTTCTCCAGACATTATTATGAGCAGTATTCCCCTCAGCAGCCTCCTGTGGCGGGTATACTCATAGCAGAGGAAAGTAGTGGGAAACAAAGCAGGGGTTATACTTACTGGGTTGTTGGGATACAAGTCCACAAGCTTGTGTGAAAGGTAAAACAGTTCTGTAGGGGAATAAAGAGCAGAGAATCATGGTACATATTTTCTCTCTCCAAACAATTTAGATGTACATTTATCTTTCATGAGTATGTATTAATAAAACACACTTAAAAAGGAGAGCATCAACCGTATTACCATTTGCTTTGCTGAGCTCCACCAGTGTTCCTATATGAACAGGTAAACAGTTGGCATGGAATGGGTCTTTCACCATCACCCTTGAAGAAACAAAACATTCAGGTGATATGTAGACGGGGCCAAATTATAAGTATGCAACTTATACCCTATTCACAGAACTGAGCTGAGAGAATAATATTCCAACAGACATGCACTGAGTGTACAAAACATGTAAGAACTCCTGTTCTTTCCATGACAGACTGACCAGGTGAAAGCTATGATCTCTTATTTAGGTCACTTGTTAAATCCACTTCAAATCAGTGTAGATGAAGGGGAGGAGACAAGTTAAAGAAGGAATTTTAAGCCTTAAGAAAATTGAGACATGGATTGTGTGTGTGCATTTCAGAGGGTGAATGGGCAAGACAAAATATTTAAGTGCCTTAGAAGGGGTTATTAGTTGCAGGGGCACCGTTTGTGTCAAGAACTGCAACGCTGCTGGGTTTTTCAACACTAAACAGTTTCCGTGTGTATCAAGATGTGTCCACCACCCAAAGGACATCCAGACAATTTGACAACTGTGGGAAGCAATGGAGTCAACATGGGCCAGCATCACAGTGGAACACTTTCAACACCTTGTAGAGTCCATGGCCGATGAATTGAGGCCGTTCTAAGGCAAAAGGGGGTGCAGCTTAATATTAGGAAGGTGTTCCTCATGTTTTGTACACTCAAGTGTATATCATAAGATCTTATGAACAAAAAAAAAGGTTTGGCCGTTTTAACACCTGCAGACTCATCTTAAAGTAACCCATACCAACGAACTGAAGTAGTTTTGTGCCAACAATTCGTTAAATACGTGTCCCCCAAAAATGTCATATCTCCTAAATATAGGACAGACATTTCAAAACCTTATGATTTTTCAATGCTTCTATGGGCTATAGTAGTTAGGCCAAATTCAATATTTCATCAAATAATATATTTGTTTTTATACCTGAAGGGTTCTTAAAATTCAAAATCAAATAGCGAAATGATCCTTGGTATGACCATCTTAAAACCATTCCATATGTTAGCTTCGCTGTTGGGGGGGAGGGGGGGGGGTACTTAGACTGAGGTTATAAACAAACAAAAAAGGTTAGTTTTGCAGATTACCACCAGCAGACTGCCAATACATCTCAAGAGGAGCCAGTCTATGTATTTCTAGTTAAAAGGTTAAGGTGGGCCAGCGATTAGTTATCAAACTTACATGGATGTGAGTTTGTAGCACATTTTGAAGTCGCAGTTGTAATAATGCCTCTCTGCGATGGAGACCACCACATCCAAATTGTCCTGGAGACCGTTGACCATCTCTGGGACCACCATATCACTGGGTTTGTTATACTGAGGGAAGGAAAGAGGAAGGGATGGAGGGACAAAAGGGGGGGGGGGGGGGGGAGAACATTTTAGGGTTATGCTGTCATGGTTACTGGTTGACTGACAAGGGCAGCTGTAGATGACCAATACGACAATAGGATTAATTGTAATATGGTTCATTCTGAACTATAGGGCAAAATCCAAAATGATTGGCGATGACCTACTGTGGCGGTTGTGAGATTCTTTCTGCCGGTTATTGTCACGCAAAAGACTGTTCGTCTCACGGTAAATGACCGTTAACATAAGCAAGTTAAGCCTCTAGGCCTCCACGCATACCAAGTGGCTGATGCGTGCCTTTGGAATATTGACTATTTAAAAAAGTCTGATTTATCAATTTAATATACAACATCACAATAACTCCATGATTTATTTTAGTCAGGTCTAAAGAAACATGATACAAAGAAAATGTATTTCAGTAGAACAGAAAACGAGTCTGCCTACTGTATGTTATCTGGCTTGTTCATTTGGCAGACATATGCTTAGAAGTCCCATGCCATTATTTAATATTATATGATTTTATAGTAAGAACAATGATACTCAACATGAATGAAATGGATATTTTCCCATTCTGGAGAGAGTGCACATACGTGGCTACGTTGAGCATAAAAGTGACCCTTTGAAACAGGTCCTATATTTAGTTATTTGGCAACTTCAGTTGTGAATGATAATGTCTTAGAAAATCAAGACATGGGCTGCATGATGCGACTATAGGCTATTGATGATTTAACAAATTGCAAAAAATGCTTGCCGCAGGCTGCACAGCTGTTCTATCATATTTTCACTCATCAGACTATACTTCACTTAATCTTGTCTTCACTAATATGTCAAATTAGAACATCCCATTATCAAATGGGCAGGATAAAAAATAAAAAAGTAATCTGTTTGCAACTGAATAGTGAACGGAGGGCGTGCGCCTTTCCCGCCAGTCCGTTTTTCAATGATGGCGCTACTTCGGTTTTACAGTGGTGCATGTGCATAACACGAACGGCTGCGAAGTAAAATGTGAACACACTTATTCCACTCCACGCCTCAACCACTGTTTTGAGGAGCATGCGTTCGCTGCGTGACAGGTGATATTCCGCCCAAACTGTATGCCATGGGCTCTCCAACCCAGTTCCTGCAGCTACCCAGTGATTCATTTGGAAAGTGAAATCTGTTCGGGAACGTCGACAGTAAAATTTCTTCACTACAAAATATTTAAAATTGTTGACAACCCCTCTGTGCACTCCATAAAGGAGCGCAAGGAGAGATGGAAACACACGGTGGAGATATATACTGTAAAAAGGTAATGTGTCATCCAATTATTTTTGAAAATATTTGTTTTTAAATTCCTTTTACTTCAAAATCAAATACAAATTCAGTATAATAATAGGCTAACTGAGCCGCCCTGCAAAAGCAATGAACCAACCGCATCGTCAAAGGCTATACATTCTCTCCTAGACATGGACATAAATTTGAACATAACATAGTCAATATTATGAAATTATATGAAATGATGATAATAATAATAATAATAATTCACACTCAAATGCGATTACTCGAATGTGTTTAATTGGAGTATAGGCAAGACCAATTATGTCCCAAAATCTGTTTGATTATGATTTTTTTTGCCATGTGTAATATGTATTGTAGAAATGCTTAATCATAATTTTAATTCAGGTTTGTTTTCTGGCTTGGCCTCATAACCCTATGCATAATCTCTAATATGTGTATGGGTGTTTTGAATTGATCATCACCTTAGAAGGCGTTTTCATTTTTTTTTGCGTTAGGCTTTGAAACAGAATCCACAACCATGTTTTGCACTCAGTTTCACCCTGCCGTTGAACTTCTTTCTTCAAATTGATCATCACAGTTTAAGTGAGTTTTAAAAGCAAGATTCTGTTATGATGTGTTGGATGTGATTTCCGATTGCTTTTGCATTGATGTCAGAGTGGTTAGAGGGACAATCGGGGCCTGATGTTAAGTAGCAAGTTGGGTACTACCAAAGCTTGTCCGGAGTGCGTAAGAGGAGATGACCGTGACTCAATGGTCACGTATAATTTTACTGTATAATTTTACCACAGCCCTATGATGACCTGGGTATTCAAGTACAGAAACAACATTGTGATCAACATCGACTGTGTAAAAACGGAAAAGTAACATCGGAATCTGAACAGAATTGATGTCCTGACATGGAGGATAACAGTGGACGTACCTTCTTCAATTTATTCTCAAACAGGAAGTGAAGTAATTCGTCTTCCTCCTCAGTGCACTGTTGGCTCAGAGGAAGTGAGTCCAGGAAGTCCTTTTCTATTACACACAAAAATGACCGGTCTTCAAATGGGGGGCTTGGGTAAAAAAATATATACAGTACATTTGTAAAGTATTCAGACCCTTTGACATTTTGTTACGTTACAGCCTTATTCTAAAATTGACAAAAATCTGTTTTTTTCCCCTCAATCTACACACAACACCCAATAATGACAGAGCAAAAAGAGGTTTTTTAGAAAAAAACTGAAATATCACAGAAGTATTCAGACCCTTTATTCAGTACTTTGTTAAAGCACTTTCAACAGCGACTACAGCCTTGCGTCTTCTTGTGTACGACGCTAGAATCTTGGCACACCTGTACTTGGGGAGTTTCTCCCATTCTTTTCTGCAGATTTTGGGGCGGCAGGTAGCCTAGTGGATAGAGCGTTGGGCCAGTAACCGAAAGGTTGGTTATCGGTATCATTTCTTTTTTGGCAAGGAAAATATCAGATATCGGCCAAAAATGTCATATTAGTGCATCACTATATTTCATTTATTTAATACATTTCCTAAAATTTCAAAAAAAAAATAGTTTTTGGTGTATTGTGTGTAGATTGATGAGGGGAAAAAACAAATTATTTTAGAATAAGGCTGTAAAGTAACAAAATGTGTAAAAAGTCGAGGGGTCTGAATACTTTCCGAATGCACTATACACACTCATCTGCCTACATAGCATACATGGTACAACTACATTTACCCTACAGAAACATCAGTAAGTACAGTATCGTTATTAAAAACAAATGGCACAAAATAATCTATATTAGTCCTGCTACACACGTGCAAAACCCATAAGTTTCACCTTCCTGAGCGGTCAGCATGTGATGGGACGTTAGAAGGTCGAAGGCTTCAAAGCAGTACACGTCCAGTTTCAAGGCCTCTTTGTAGCTGGACGTGGCCAGAGGCCGGTTGTCCATAGCATCATAGATCTTCCCCCGCAACAGACAAATAGAACTGTCGATCTGAGAGGGGGTGAGTGGGAAATGAGGAAGAGAGAGGGAGCTAAAGAGAGATGTGAGACCACAGGGGTCAGGACCACTGAAGCAGCATCAGTCGGGGAAGCCTCCAGGGGCCACTGACATAAAGACCCACACATTAATTTTGTATGAATGTGGCTACTGGGTGAACGACAGACCCCTTTAATAATATGACGATGATTACTACAAAAATGAAAATGTATCGCGTTCAAAAGGAACAATTCATGAAAATGCAGCCATGGGGTCTTTGAATACGGTGTTGCCATATTGGTCACCCACAATACAGTATGCAAATACTATAGCTAACCTGTAACCACAACACCACAAATGTGAAGGAACTGGGGATTTATTTATGTTTTTAATCACACTAAGAGGCTTGAACACAAACATGGAATTACAGGGCCACAAAAACAAAATGGACCCTATTGTGAGACTCACAGAGGCAGGGCTCATCTCCCAGTCCTTGGGCGACTGTTGTATCCCGTGGTCCTCTTTGACACTCTGGTCCAGCAGCTTCTTGCTGGCTGGCTCCTCCATGTCCAGGATGTCTAAGGCCTGCTGGAACTCTTTGGCAGCGTACTGCACAAAACAAACAATAGGTTAGTGCTTTCAATGGGTCAGGTCAGTTAGGAGCATGGTGCTGGTAAACTCAGGGTTGTAGGTTTGATTCCTGCATAGGCCACATAATTAATATGCTGGCAGTTCTGTAAGACCATTTGGCTAGGAAGAAGCGGCTAAATGACCATATTGGGGAATAAGAGCACAAATACGATGAACTTGTACCTGTCTAGTCTGTAAGTGTAAGTAAAACAGAGTGGAAAGTAAACAAATAGTGAGAGAAAACAGGTTCAAAAGAACATATTAAGGTATAGCTAAAATACAAGTGTGGGGGAGGGGGGAGGTGAGCCTACAGCTTTTGTACCATTAAAAAAATAAAAAAGGGAAATAAAAGGTGTCTAATAGACACGACATCGGTCACATAGTCCTTGGCCCAGAGGGTCACTTTGGGGAGGTAAAGTCTAATGATGATTTTCATTAACGGTCATGTCTGTGGATTATATTTTGGTATGATAGCCACATTTAGCTACCTCCGATACATGGCCATCACTGCATTATATGAATGATATGTTCGCAAGGAATAATGGCACCAGAGGGCCTTGGCTGCCGGTTTACAGGCTCTTAACCAATTACAGTTCTACAGCTGCACCATCGAGAGCACTGGTTGCATCACCGATTGGTATGGCAACTGCTCGGAATCTGACCGCAAGGCGCTACAGAGAGTAGTGTGTATGGCCCAGTGCATCACTGGGGCCAAGCTTCCTGCCATCCAGGAACTCCATAACAGGCAGTATCAGAGGCAGGCCCTAAAAATTGTTGAAGACTCCAGCCACCCTAGTCATAGACCGTTCTCTCTGCTACCACACGACAATCGGTACCGGAGTACAAAGTCGAGGTCCAAAAGCCTCTAACAGCTTCTTACCCCAAAGCCATATGACTGCTAAACAGTTAATCAAATGGCTTTTATTTATTTTTACACGCTGCTGCTACCTGCTTTTTATTGTCTATGCAAAGTCACTTGACCCCTACCTACATGTACAGATTACCTCGACTAACCTGTACCCTCGCAGCACATTGACTCGGTACGCCCTGTAAATGGTGTCAAAGTTATTTTATTATGTTACTTTTTTTCTTACCTTTGCTAATAAACAAAATAATGAACTAACACTTTACAAAAATGTCTGCATTGTTGGTGAAGGACTTGTATCTAAGCATTTCAGGTCTACACCTACAATTTGATGTGATTACGTTTATGACCCCCATGCAATTAGTTGAGCCAACAGGATCAGGGTATGAAACGTAATTTTGTATTATCAGGGAACAGTCTTCAAAAACTAAGGCAATTTGATATGTTCAATTTATAAAACATCACATTAAGATATGAAACAATTGTAATGACATCTCTACTGGCTCACCTTTGGGGCATCAAAGGTAATACACATATGCATTTTGGGCTATATCGAACCAGATTGGACAATATTGGGATGTGCTCTATTACCACAAGGTACCCTGGATCAGGGGTACTCAACTACTATTTGAGAAGGTCCGGTCACACATTTCCTAGATGGCAAAGGTCCGGATGGATATTTTAAATGATTGTCTTCGTAACAAACCCCCACCTCGTGCAACCCCAAACCAGTCACACTACTTGTTGGAGGCAATAACAGAGTTATTTTTAAGCTCATTCCCCTCAATTCTACATATTTTGACATGGGGTGAAAATAAGGTCATAATTTTAAAGTTAATTTCCTGCAATTTGATGTGATTTCCAATTGCAAATTTTACCATGTTGTGTTATGATAATCGACTGACTCATAAAAATCAGTCGAGGTTTTTGAACTGTTTGGCCATAATGACCATCGTTATGTTTGGAGGGAAAAGGGGACGCTTGCAAGCTGAAGAACACCATCCCAATCGTGATTCACGGGGGTGGCACCATCATGTTGTGGGGGTAATTTGCTGCAGGAGGGACTGGTGCACTTCACAAACTAGACGGCATCATGAGGTAGGAAAGTTAACCTCTAGGCTAGGGGGTGGTATTTTCACGTACGGAAGAAAAGCGTGGCCAAAGTACACTACCTGCTACTCAGGCCCAGAAGCTAGGATATGCATATATCATGACTGTCCTGATCAGGTTACAGGAGACCACAACCCTACAGATTCTCTCTCAACTCCAACAGAGGAGGAGAGATCTAGGGGTCTGAAGATGTGGGGGTTTTATGACCCCTCACGCCCATGGTCAATCTTAGGCCACAGACTAATTGCTTTTGTTCTGTTACTATGGAGAACCAGCCTCAGAACATTAAACATGAATTAAAGGGACTTTGGGACAATGGTTTCCATCAGCCACGGTGGTCATGACGATAGATGAAATATGAAAAATGTATGTCATTTGTTTTGTTATTAAAAGGTTAATAGATGACTTTATTACAAAAACATTGTAATGTCAACAGTTTACCTAGTATATGTTTGATGTTTATACATTGTACGTTGTATGGAAAATGTCCAAATCAAAGAGTATGTTTTGGTAAAGATGAAATGTGAAGTTAGTTGTCTAAAATTGGATTTGAGTAAAATCTAGACCTTGCCCTCATTAACTTGGTACGCCCAGAGAATTGCCCTAAAGGCGGTAATGCCCACTTCTGACCCAAGGGTATAAAACCTGTGAGTGAAGAATTTACAGATCAGACTAAGTGACCCCAAGCTGCAGCCGAGGTCTAAAAAGTCAACGAACCCAAAACGCAACAAGTTTGTCTTCAACTAAAGCTTTTTCTATCCAAGCTACGGATGAGTAGCTGTGTCTAAGCGGGTGAATTCAAGTCGAACCACCTAGCCTCCACTCCCTTCGAATCGTGGTATCAACACTGTCTCATTCCTATGCTGTGAGCTCTGAGCTACAGAGCTGACTGGCCTCATAAGAGCCCTTCCAGAGCAAGGGCGAAGGAACAGACGCCTAAGCCAAAAGGACACTGACATTGTGAGGACAACCAAAGACTTGCGCGGGAGAAGTGAGTCATTGAGCAGCCTGAATGGTCCACGCGGATAATCCACGAAGACCTCCCCCACGTAATTACATTATTATATTCTGACCCATGAGAGCAGCAGTTTGGGGCACGGCTAGGGTTAGAATAAGCATAGCTGACAAATTCACCCAAATGTATATTTCTCTCGTGCACTCTTTTTCTCTCCTTTAAATCCCCATTTTGGGTAACACGCACCACAGTGGGTTGGCCAGTTATACTAAGTTCTAATCAATAGCCTAGAATGTGTTTTTGTGTATGTATATCTTTTATCATCATTTTAGCTTTCTAGTAAATAAATACTCAACTAAGATTTGTGTGGTACGAACTCATTGGTGAGACCCGGGCCAGTGCAGATTCACGGATTATGCGACGTTCAGAACGAGACTGTAGCGGTAACTGATTAATTAGCGGCTGTTGTAAAAATAGATACTTATATTCTTTTGAGTTAATTTGGGAAATAGAAACTGAATAAAACAAATTTTCCCATGGTGCCCCAGGTTAATGAGTTAATAATTGCTTGATTCAGTTAATCAAAGAAAAAGAAAGCTCGCTCTACTTTGTTTTTATCCGCTATTGAACGCCGTTTATCCTGTCTTAAATTGTATCTATTATTTACGTAAAAAATACCTAAAGTTGTATTAGCAAAGTTGTTTGATATGTTTGGACAAAGATTACAGGTAACTTAGATATTTCGTAGTCATGTTGCATGAGTTGGAACTGGTGTTTTTCTGGATCAAACGCACCAAATAAATGGACATTTGAGATATGACTGAATTAAATCGAACAAAAGGACCATTTGTGATGTTTATGGGACATATTGGAGTGCCAACAAAAGAAGATCTTCAAAGGTCAGGCATGAATTATATCGTTATTTCTGACTTTTGTGTCACGCCTGGCGGGATGAAATATGATGGTCTGTGTTCGTTTGATGGGGTGCTATCCTCAGATAATTGCATGTTTTGCTTTCGCCGTAAAGCCGTTTTGAAATCTGACAGCAGCTGGATTAACAAGAAGTTTATCTTTAAACCTATATATATAACACTTGTATCTTTCATCAATGTTTATGATGAGTACTTCTGTCATGTGATTTGGCTCTCTGCAATTTCACCGGTTATTTGAGACAATGCATTACTGAACATAACGCGGCAATTTAAAGAGGTTTTTGAACATAGACTTTACTGAACAAAACAAACATTTATTGTGTAACATGGCATCTTGGGAGACCAGGTGAAGATCAAAAGGTTGGTGATTAATTTAATTGCCATTTCTGACTTTTGTGAGCCCTCTCCTTGGCTGGAAAATGTCTATGGTTTTTGTGGCTAGGCGCTGTCCTAACATAATCGCATGGTGTGCTTTTGCCGTAAAGCCTTTTTGAAATTGGACACTGTGGTTGGATTAACAAGAAGTGTATCTTTAAAATGGTATATAATACTTGTATGTTTGAGGAATTTTAATTATGAGATTTCTGTTGTTTGAATTCAGCGCCCTGCAATTTCACTGGATGTTGACGCTAGCATCCCACAAATCCCAGAGAGGTTCAAGCGTGGTCGCAAATGGGTCTTCCAAATGGACAATGACCCCAAGCATACTTCCAAAGTTGTGGCAAAATGGCTTAAGGACAACAAAGTAAAGGTATTGGAGTGGTAAAGCCCTGACCTCAATACTATAGAAAATTTGTGGGCAGAACTAAAAAAAAGTGTGTGCGAACAAGGAGGCCTACAAACCTGACTCAGTTACACCAGCTCTGTCAGGAGGAATGGGACAAAATTCACCCAACTTATTGTGGGAAGCTTGTGGAAGGCTACCCGAAACACTTGACCCAAGTTAAACAATTTAAAGGCAATGCAACCAAATACACTCAATTAGTATGTAAACTTCTGACCCACTGGGTATGTGATGAAAGAAATAAAAGCTGAAATAAATCACTCTACTATTATTCTGACATTTCACATTCTTAAAATAGAGTGGTGATCCTAACTGACCTAAGACAGGGACTTTTTACTAGGATTAAATGTCAGGAATTGTGAAAAACTGAATTGAAACGCATTTGGCTAAGGTGTATGTAAACTTCCGACCTGCACTGTATATATAGTCATCATAGATTTTGTCAATCAATCCTAGCAGCCTATTTCAAAGATGGCCGCCATTCCTTTCAATGGGAAGAAACGGCATTGATTTTGCATGGCCATAACTGAATAAATAATTGGTGTAATAAGACCAATAATTGCTTAAAATGTGTTACAATGAGGACAACCCAAAATGATGGCCCATGCAAGTTATACGTATTTCGCTAAATAATTACCAGAAAAGTGTTTACACATTTTGTAGCCATTTCAATTACATTAAATTGTTTATTTTTATTTAACTAGGCAAGTTAGTTAAGAACAAATTGTTATTTACAATGACGGCCTAACGGGGAACAGTGCCTTGTTCAGGGACAGAATGACATTTTTACCTTGTCAGCTTGAAGATTCGATCCAGCAACCTTTCGGTTACAATGCTCTAAACACTAGGCTACCTGCCGCCCCTGAAACACTTAGAAAATGTTCTAGAAACATTCACTGATACATAATCATTAAAATGATATGCAATATGATACAATAAAATTTTGATGTGAAACCTGTCCCATACATTGCACTATGAGATCCCATAGGAATGCATTACATCCAGCAAAGAGGTACCCATTCTTGCAAAATGCCTTCATAATGAGTGCACACAAGTTGACAAAGCTAGGAGAAGTGTAAACAATGATGCCTAGCTATTGTGGATTTAACCATAGGTTAACCATTTCCCAACACGGCCACAAACCAGATCCACTGGTTTTAATAATAGGTAGAATATGCCTAATGATAATTACATATTTTAGTTATGCAGATAACCAATTCAGCCAGGTTTGCTAACTATCTCATCTTTGTAAAAATAGATTAGCAAAATGCTTCAAACACACAACTGTTTTTGGTCTGTATTTAGAGCTCTAATTTGTATATTAAAAAAAAAAAAAAAGACATGTTTTGTAGTGATAATGATATGCCATATTGTGAAAAGTAAAAGCTGTCTTGTATGCTGTCATAAATACACACACACACACAGATTCCAACATTAACTTTCTAACAAACCACCTAATAATTAGGGGACATCAACTTACATAGCTGGTGTATTGAAGCCTTGTAGATGGTGTCTAGCTACCCTATCTATGGGAAAATACATTGTGGTGTACGTACGTCCTACTGAAATATGTACTGGTTAGAGCAGGGTTCGACATCCCTGTACCTGGTGCACTACAGTCTGTTGCTTCACTCCTACCCTATTCTAGCACACCTGATTCTAATAATTAGCTGGTCGATAAGCTTAAAAAAAAAATCAGCTTAGTTACAACTGGAGTTGGTGTGAAAACCTACAGGAGGGTAGCTCTCCATGAACAGGGATGGAGAGCCCTGGGTTAGAGACTGGTGAGGGTTGTCGAGGGCGTCAGCAATGGCCTAACTGCAAAGGCTGGTTATTTGTTTATTTTAGTAATTCCCCCCCACCAATATCCAAATTGGTAGTTACAGACTTGTCCCATCGCTGCAACTCCTGTACGGACTCAGGAGAGGCAAAGGTCGAGAGCCATGCGTCCTCAGAAACACAACCCTGCCAAGCAACACTGTTTCTTGACACTGCTCGCTTAACCAGGAAGCCAGCCGCACCAATATGTCAGATTGGTGATTAGAAAAACCTTAGCCTATGGCATCATTTCTATAACATTTGTCAACCAGCTGCTGAACTAATGGCTGCCAAATTAGGTAACGCATCACTAAATAACTTAAGGTTGCAGGTTAGAGAGCATAAGTTTTAAATCATGATGGTCAAGGACAGAAGTTAGATAAATTATCACAAATATTATTTTTTAGAGAATGTGTTTACCTAAATCTGTGTGAACTCAACAAATGACATGGCACACATTTCATGTTAGCATTGCAGGTGACAAATATAAAACCAACACGATACCAGATTTGGATCTCTTGGTATTCTTTCCCACTAGGCCATGACCAATTTTCCTTAAACACATATGTATTTCTGCTAAATCTAACATTGGCTGTTTCATAAGATGAGTCAGTCTAGGTAAGTCATTAGAACATTTCCCAAACCCCATGGTTTTTAAGATGAGCTGCAACCAATAAAAATGTTCAACTGTTGTTAAATCGTCATTTTCAATGAGCATATGAACATTCCACCTTGTCTCAAAATGTCCTTTAACAGCCTTCAAAATATTATTTTGCATAATTTCCCATACAATCAATCAATATATATAAATGACTATAAAAGTGAACACATTTTCCAGAAGGCCCATGGACTAATAGGAGGATGGAGAGTTTGAACAGGTAGATTTCATCACAAGTAGCTGCTTAATATTTATACTCACGTGGCATCTAGCAGCGAGATATTGACACGCGCCATACAACTGTGAAATGAAAGATACATATTGGGAAAATGAAAACCAAAGCACAAGCTGACAGACAACTTTTCAACTCAATGGCACCAGCATTTGCCCATTCAGACAGTAACACAAGCACGTTAGTGTCTATTTACAAATATCTGGCATTTATGAGGGAAATGCCGACAGTCTAAACATTAAAAGGGACAGCTCAAAAATGTTAAACTTCATAATCATAATCACCTGCACCGCCCCAACATCAACATGCACTACATGACCAAAAAGGTATGTGGACACCTGCTCATCCAACATCTCAATCCAAAATCATGGGCATTAATATGGATTTGGTCCCCCTTTGCTGCTATAACAGCCTCCACTCGTCTGAGAAGGCTTTCCACTAGATATTGGAACATTCCTGCAGGGATATGCTTCCATTCAGCCACGAGCATTAATGAGGTCGGGCACTGCGTTTTCCTGGCATCTGCTAAGCCCAGATTCATCCATCGGACTGCCAGATGGTGAAGCATGATCAGCACTCAAGAGAACGTGTTTCCACTGCTCCAGTGTCTAATGGCAGCGAGCTTTACACCACTCCAGCCGACACTTGGCATTGCGCATGGTGATCTTGGGCTTGTTATGCGGCTGCTCAGCCATGGAAATCCATTTCATGAAGTTTCTGACGAACAGCTATTGTGCTGACATTGCTTCCAGAGGCCGTTTGGAACTCGGTAGTGAGGACAGGCGATTTTTACGGGCTTCAGCACTGGGCAGTCTCTTTGTGAGATTGTGTGGCCTACCACATGGCCGGCTGAGCAGTTGTCGCTCCTTGACGTTTCCGCTTCACAAAAACGGCATATTTCTGTTTTGAGGTCAAAACAATGGTTTCCAATGACGTTAACCAATTATTAGAGATTTAGTAGGCAATGACTACTCACAATTGGTCAAAAATCACACGATGCACACAGAGGTGGTCATTGGAAACACTTATTCCTCTATATTTGACTACAAAAACACTCCACTAAAAGTTTTGCGATTATGCAGCGGTACTTAGAGGTCATTTGTGGTTTAGTACGATGCCCTGCGTCACCACTTCAGACCACCACAAGGGGGAGTTAGAGCACTGATTATGCTTTTGGGTCCTACTGTGTCTAACTGACAATGAATGGGCGACACAAACCGAAATAGAAACTGATAATTTCACATGGACTTCAGTATAACTTACTAAAACTGGTTGTTAGACTAAAGGTTATTATTTTGTTTTGCTCTGCTCTTATTGAAGTACACTCCCAACTGGTCACATTGTACAGCGCCTAAGCGGCGCAACGGTCTAAAACACTGCATAGCTGTGCAAGCCATGTTGCTAGAGATGCTGGTTCAATACCCGTGCTGGCCTCGACTGGGAGACCCATGAGATGACTGTTGGTTTTTCTCCCTCTAAAAACATAACTAATTCTAAAATAATAAACTAGCTTTATTTACAAATTAGTAACAATGTCTCACCCCATGTTCAAGAATGCCCCCCCCCCCCCCCCCCTCACTCATTTTACGTTATTGGAAAACGAGATCTCCAAAATAGTCGTTTTTTAAACAAAGCAATTATTATTATTCATTTAGAATTATATATGAAACACTTGGATATTCTCACAGATATTAACCCTGTTGTTAGCAGGACAAAAATATATACAGTGCCTTGCGAAAGTATTCGGCCCCCTTGAACTTTGCGACCTTTTGCCACATTGCAGGCTTCAAACATAAAGATATAAAACTGTATTTTTTTGTGAAGAATCAACAACAAGTGGGACACAATCATGAAGTGGAACGACATTTATTGGATATTTCAAACTTTAACAAATCAAAAACTGAAAAATTGGGCGTGCAAAATTATACTTTCGCAAGGCACTGTGTATGTGTGTATGTGTGTGTATATATATATATATATATATATATATATATATATATATATATATATATATATATATATATATATATGTGTCATGGCTCCCAAGAGGCTCCCAAGAGGCGCACAATGGGATTGCCTTGCAGTTCACCTGCTGACGAGTAACCTTTAACTAGGCAAGTGAGTTAAGAACAAAGTCTTATTTACAAGGACAGCCTACTCCTTCCTATCCGTCGAGGAATTTAACCTTGGTCTCCCGCGTATGACAGTGATTCTTTAGCTAAATAAATAGTACTGTGTAGCCTACTCCTGACCATCACATTGTACAGTGCCATATTTGCCATTCCATCCTAACGGAAACCCAGGGGCTTTTAGGTTTTTCTTGGAATAGAAATAAATATTGCCTTAAACACCATAATATTAATCAAATTAATTAAGCAACATTTCTTTAAAAATTTTTTTTTTTTTTTTTTTTTTTTTTTTTTTAAAACAGTCCAATATACTGTGTTCCTACAAAAAAAGGTTTGAAATTCTCTAGTACAGCCACTATTGAAGGCTATCAAATGCTTCAAAGATGCCCTCTGGTGGTCAAACTAGCACTAACCAGCATTAATGGTGGTTGGCACATAATGTGAAATAGAATCTTTTAAGCATTTGATAGCCTTCAATAGTGGCTGTACTAGAGAATTTCAAACCTTTTTTTGTAGGAACATAGTAAATGGGACAGATGTTTTATTTTAAGAAATGTTGCTTAATTAATTTGATTAACATTATGGTGTTTAAGGCAATATTATTTGTCAAATTGGACTTCGCTTTGCGTTCCGCGTGGAAGGAAATTTGCCACAAAAAAAACATTGAGTGTGAATGCGACACAGAGCACGAAGACCGTACCTAAAAGAGGGGTTACTTCGAAAGCATGGACGTGGTTTGAGTATGAAAAGTCTGACACGGACTAGAAAATCAATCTCCGCAAAATACGCCGCAGGCCGGTCCCATCAAAAGGCTCAAACACCAATAACCTCTTACCACAAGAATCATGTGAAAAAGTACGGAGAGAGTCTACGGATGAAACCACAAAAAAGTAGGGTCGAGTGCTCAAAACAAACCCGACATTGCAAGAGGCTTTTGCCCGCGGCAAAGAATCATGAAGATAACAGCTGTCATTACAACTTAGATCTGCAAAGACATGTCCCCAATTTACAAGGTCGAGAAACGGGGGTTAAGTTGGTAATAACACTCGACCCAATATCTTTTATTTGTTGAGTGTAATTCAAAAATGTAATAAGAAATAGGCCTTTTTTTATTTTACTAGGCAAGTCAGTTAAGAACAAATTCTTATTTACAATGACGGCCTAGGAACAGTGGGTTAACTGCCTGTTCAGGGGCAGAACGACAGATTTGTACCTTGCAAGTTCAAATCCCCGAGCTGACAACCTTTCAGTTACTAGTCCAACACTCTAACCACTAGGCTACCCTGACGCCCCTTTACGTGTGGTCCTTTTATATAAACAATTTATTCATTGAATTTACAGAAAGTGTATATCGTGATATGTATCGTTATATGAGATTTTGGCCATATCGCCCAGCCCTATCCTGGAGATTTACAACTTGGAGTCCACCTGTGGTATATTCAATAGATTGGACATGATTTGGTAAGGCACACACACGTCTATATAAGGCCCCACAGTTGACAGTGCATCTCAGAGCAAAAAGCAAGCCATGAGGTCGAAGGAATTGTCCGTAGAACTCTGAGACACGATTGTGTCGAGGCACAGATCTGGGAAAGAGCACCAAAACATTTCTGCAGCATCGAAGGTCCCCAGGAACACATCGTTCTTAAATGGAAGAAGTTTGGAACCACCAAGACTCTTCCTAGAGCTGGCCACCCGGCTAAAGTGAGCAATCGGGGGAAAAGGGCCTTGTTCAGGGAGGTGACCAAGAACCCGATGGTCACTCTGACAGAGCTCTAGAGTTCCTCTGTGAAGATGGGAGAACCTTCCAGAAGGACAGCCATCTCTGCAGCACTCCACCAATCAGGCCTTTATGGTAGAGTGGCCACACGGAAGCCACTCCTCAGTGAAAGGCACGACAGCCCACTTGGAGATTGGGTGCCTTTTGGCAAAGGGCTCTCAGATCATGAGAAACAGGATTCTCTGGTCTGATGAAACCAAGATTGAACTCTTTGGCCTGAATGCCAAGCGTCACATCTGGAGGAAACCTGGCACCATCTCTATGGTGAAGCATGGTGGCAGCATCATGCTGGGCGGATGTTTTTACGCGACAGAGACTGGGAGACTAGTCAGGATCAAGGAAAAACATTTGCGGCGTTAAAGTAGAGAGAGATCCTTGATGAAAGCCTGCTACAGAGCGCTCAGGACTTCAGACTTGGGGCGAAGGTTTAACCTTCCAACAGGACAACAACCCAAAGCACATAGCGAAGACAACGCAGGAGTGGCTTCTGAACAAGTCTTAATGTCCTTGAGTGTCCCGGCCAGAGCCCGGACTTGAACACGATGGAACATCTTTGGAAAGACCTGAAAATAGCTGTGCAGCGACGGTCCCCATCCAACCTGAAAGAGCTTGAGAGGATCTGCAGAGAATAATGGGAGAAACTCCCCAAATACAGGTGTGCCACGCTTGTAGCGTCATACCCAAGAAGACTCAAGGCTGTAATCACTGCCAAAGGTGCTTCAACAAAGTACTGAGTAAAGGGTCTGAATACTTATGTAAATGTTCTGTTTTTTATTTTTAAATACATTTGAAAAAAATTCTAAACCCTTTTTTTTGTTATTTATGGGTTGGATTGAGGGGGGGGGGACAATTTAATCATTGTTAGAATAAGGCTGTAACTAGGGATGCACGATATCAGTAAGTATATCGGAATCCGACTATATTAGCTAAAAATACCAACATGGCCCTATGTCTATTTTAACGGCGATGTGCAAAACCGATATCAAAGCTGATGTGCATACCTATATAACGTAGGTACATGGTGTAATGACGCCACGTACAATTTTGCGCTACACATGCAACACAGCATTCATAACCTAGCCCACAATGTCTGCTGTGTGGATCGAGCAGTGAACAAGTCGAGCAGTCATTTGAAAGACCGTTTTCTCGCTGAAATTTTCTTAAAGGCAAAATCCAATAAAACGCCAAGATAATGGAATTCATTGCCCTTGACAATCAACCATTCTCTGTCCTGGGTGATGTTGGCTTCGCCGACTGGTCGAGCACCGGTACACACTACCAAGTGCGCTATTTTTCAGATGTTGCCCTACCGGAGTTACACAGTAATAGCATCACTGCTAAAAAGCATTTGAGAACATTTGAAACTCTGAACACACTCCAAGCTCTATTCGAACAACTGACTGGAGAAATAAGCTCATCAACTGCGTCTGCAGCAGACGTGATACCCTCTGTCATGGCATTGAAACGCCTGCTCAACAAAACTGCCGACAAAGGCTGTGAACAAACGATTCGGTGGCATTCTCTCTTTACTGTGTCGCCACCATGCTCGATGCTATGTACAAGGACCGCTACTTTGATGCAGACAAGAAACAGGATTTACGTGACATGTTAGACACAGCTGGACAAGATGGAAACAGACACAGTGACAGTGCGCACCAAGGAAGCGAGGCCACGGACAGAGAGCTGAAACTTCACTGCTTGACATGTGTGATGAAATCCTGGTTGAGAATAAAACGAATGAACAACGAAACAGCACAGCTAGTAAGTGAAAGAAATAGGTTTTGTTTATGTTTGACGAGTAATGGGGACATGTAAATGCAAACAAAATATTTTTGGTCAGTGTGGTGTGTGTAACCTTTATTTAACTAGGCAAGTCAGTTAACACATTTTTATTTACAATGACAGCCTACCTGGGCCAATTGTGCGTGGGACTACCAATCACAGCCGGATGTGATACAGCCTGGATTTGAACCAGGGACTGTAGTGAAGCCACTTGCACTGGATGCAGTGCCTTAGACCGCTGTGTCCATGTGTGTGTGTTAGCTACTTACTTAACTTTACTAAATGCTTAAGGCAGCAAATATTTTAAATATAGTTTTTCGCTGGGGTTTTTTTGGAAAGGGAAATATCGGAATCAGACAAAAATGCCATATCAGTGCATCACTAGCTGTAACGTAACAAGATGGGGAAAAGGTCACGTGGTCTGAATACTTTCCAGAATGCACTGTATAATAACAGAGTAGCAGCAGCACTGCGAGTGGTGTCAATATGCGTGTGTGACCGCATGTAGGGGGGGGGGGGGGGGGGGGCAATGTAAATTGTCCAGGTAGCCATTTGATTAACCAGTCTTATGGCTTGGGGGGGGGGGGGGGGGGGGTCGAAGCTGTTCAGGTGTCTTTTGGTCACAGACATGGCGCTCTGGTACCGCTTACCACGCGGCAGCAGAGAGAACAGTCTATGGCTTGGGTGAATGGAGCATGATAATTTTTGGGGCCTTACTCTGACACCGCCTGGCATAGAGGTCCTGAATGGTGGTAAGGAGTTTGGCCCCAGTAATGTACAGGGCCTTAAGCACTACCCTCTGCAGCGCCTTGCGGTCGGATGCCGAGCAGTTTCCATACCAAGCAGTGATGCAGCCAGTCAAGATTGCTCTCAATCTGTACAACATTGAGGATCTGAGCCCATGACAAATATTTTCTGCCTCCTGAAGGGAAATAGGTGTTGTTGTGCCCTCTTCACGACTGTGTTGGTGTGTTTGGATCATGGCCCACTATACTACAGCCTAGTCACTGTGAATTGGGGCACGTTTGGCCCTTAGTTTCCTCTAGTCCACAACAAGATATTTTTTTATTGCTCACATTGAGGGAGAGGTTGATGTCCTGGCACCACATTACCATGCCTCTGACCTCCTCCCTATAGGCATCGTTGGTGATCAGGCCAACCACCGTCATATCGTCTGTAAACTTAATGATGGTGTTGGAGTAGTGCGCGGCCATGCAGTCATGCGTGAACAGGGAGTACAGGAGGGGACTGAGCACGCACCCCTGGGGGGCCGTGGTGTTGAGGGTCAGTGTGGCAGTTGTGTTGTTACCTACTCTTACCACCTGGGAGCTGGCCGTTAGGAAGTTCAGGATCCAGTTGCAGAGTTTAGGCCATGTCCTTAGCTTAGTGATGAGCTTGGAGGACACTAAGTGTTCCTTTTGTACAGGTGGGAAACGGCAGTGTGGAGTGCAATAGAGATTGTGTCATCTGTGGATCTGTTGGGGTTGTATGCAAATTGGTGTGGGTCCAGGGTTTCTGGGATGACGTGAGCCATGACCAGCTTATTTTTTTAACCTTTATTTAACTAGGTAAGTCAGTTAAGAACAAATCCTTATTTGCAATGACAGCCTAGGAACAGTGGGTTAACTGCCTTGTTCAGGAGCAGAACGACAGATTTTTATCTTGTCAGCTCGGGGATTCGATCTTGCAACCTTTCGGTTACTGGCCCAACGCCTAACGCTCTAACCACTAGGCTACCTGCCGCCCCAAAGCATTTCATGGGTAAAGACGGAAGTGCTACGGGTGGTCATTTAGACAGGTTACATTGACATTTAGGCGCAGGGACCACTGGAAGGGGAGTGAACTCAAGTAACCCAATATTGAAAGCACTGACAATATAGACCTGTTAACAGAGATACAAAAGGCGGAAATATCAACTTGAATATTTATGATGAATGTAAAATCACTTTTAGGTAGCTGGTCAACAGACAACTTTACGTGTCCTTTTAGTGTCCTCATTCAGTGCTGTATGGTACTGCCTGACATTTTTTTTTTATAATAATAAAAACACAAAAAATTTCACCTGCCCAAAGCAGAATCCAGTATGACTGCGGTAGAACTTCATTGCCTCCTAGAGACCATACCGCACAAGAGGATTTGATGTGGAATTGTATAAAATGTTATTTTTTTAACGGAAAACTATTGGCAGTTTAAACATTTAAAAAATTATCTCCATTTGTCAGACCCCTAGAAGTTGTCATTCAAATTTATTGTATTCTGTTGTTGCTTGCAATATTCATCAAAACATTAAAAGTTACTTAATAGTTTCGCTGAACACCTGCAATACCTCCGGATGCCCAGTTGAATACCCCTGGTGTAAACCTTCATACGCGTCACTTGCAATGCGGTTTCGGAAACATTTAAAACTTTACTTTCATATAAGCAAGAAATATTTTTAAATACAAAAACGACAATTACTGTACACAGTTTAAGTTGCACGCGGCTGTGTTTTGAATAACAATTCATGCTTCCAGCCAAAGTACGACATTTGAGTGCAGCAGAAGGAACTTCCGTACACTGGCTGAACGCGTGCGTTATTCAAAACACAGTGCTAAAACTGCAAATAGTAAGTACATTTTTTTGTACATATCCAAAAGGTGCCCCACAGTGAGTTGCTGACATACAGAAATATGCAGGTACCCAGGGAGCCAACCAGGTGGTCTTACCTGATCTAGTTTGCGTGAGCGGAGGGCATGGGAGGCTCTGTGGTACTGGGAGGTGAGGTAAAGGCACTGTGCTAGCCAGTAGATATCCTGGGGGTCTTCTGTGAAAGGTACAACTTCAGTTAAATAGACTACTAACTTACCTTCTATAGTAACTAGCCAGACGATCTCATCAAATCAAGAAGATTACTCACCATGAGACAGGGATGCAATCTTATCTGCCCAAAATAAAGCGCTTTGATACTGTTGCTGCAAACAAAACAGACAGGAAAGGCAGCATGAAAGCAAACATTCTGAATCTATTAACTAGAAGTATGAAACTGATACTGTCAGGAGCTGTCAATACTCACTGATACAAGTTAACAGTTATCTAGCCACCCTCCAAGTAGCCCAAGAATTTAACCAGAATATGGGTTTACAGGAGACGTTGAATATGGCGATTCTCCTTTAAGCCCAGGAAGCAGCCATTAAACTTGCCGTTCACCAGCTTTTCAAGCAACTATCGTCATTACTGCCGTCACACCGATATGTACTTCCAAAAAAAATGTAGAAATAAAAAGTTACATGCAACCAAAAAAAATGCATTGTCTGGAAATAATCTAAGTATTGTTTTTGACTTAGTACGCATGCACCAAATCCACCTCTTCAGCACCTCCTGCAATATTAGGAGTGAAATTAAAATATAGAAAATAGAATTATAAACTGGGTGGTTCGAGCACTGAATGCTGATTGGCTGACAGTACATATGGTATAAAACATTTATTTTACTGCTCTAATTACGTTGGTAACCAGTTTATAATAGCAATAAGGATATTATGCGTTGTGCCTAACAGCCCTTAGCCGTGGTATATTGGTCATATACCACACCTCCTCGTGCCTTATTGCTTAAATATACAATCACTGTAAACATACCGTATATTGTCTACTTAATCCACTTGTATGAAATAATATTGCATTCTGTGTAGTACAGGTGAAACAGATTGATATGACATTCATCCACTGTTGTAGGTGATAAAAACCACGAGATGCTCAAATCTCTGCCCCAACAATGGGAGTCATTGTCCCAGATGCGAAGGTAGGCGACAAGCTTGGGTCCAAAATAAGCCCATAGAAACATAGTGTGCTTATTTTTGACAGATTTTGACCAAAGTGAAACCTCTCGTTTCACCTCTTCCTCTCTGGATAAAATTAAATCTTCCCTGCTGTTGGATCAGCGGACCTGTGCATGGCATTAATTACAGATTTTGTAGGTGGTTCAGAAGAGGTGGATTTGATGCATGCACACCTGGTGAAAAACAACACCAATGCCTTTTTTCAGTTGCATATAACATTTCATTTAAGCCTTTTTTGGAAGTACATACCAGCCATGACGCAAGTAATGACTAAAGTCGATCAGCAAAACTCCATTCTTGGTAAGTACCAATCGCATTTTGACTTTAAGCTTGAAAAGCTGATGAATGGCAAGTTGAATGGTTTCGTAAGCATAAAGATCTCATCTTTCATATCAGCGAGAAATAATAAAAGTTAAATTGATACAATAAATCACATATTTAAAGCCCTTTTTACAGCAACAGATGTCACAAAGTCCTACGAACCTTAATAGGGCTAGTTTTCCCAAATGGCCTTATCTCCGTGTTACAGTACTTGTTTACGGAAAACAAGAGGCGCTAATGATCCATCTAGTGTAAGCGTAACTCAGTAAGTGTAGTTTCGTCGCATGGAGGCTAGCCATAGCTGTATGGATCTGTGCAAAACTGCTACAAGTGTAACTTAATTGAATGCATCTCCCTCACTAATGAATTAAGGGCCATTTGTTTTGAAATCCAGATCGCAGGCGATGGTTGACGTGTCTAAACGTTAACACATAGCGTCGGGATTGTAGTTCAGATAAGGCAGTCGTGGGCGAAGTTAACGGACTGTAGGGAGAAGGCAAAATGCCGCCTAGAGTTTAAGAGCTATGAATGGGGTAACCAGCTACCGTAGTCCAAGTACATAACATTACAGTAGTAGCCAACAACGTTAACTAGCTCAGGTCACTGACTTAGTACCTAGTTAGCTTCAATGCTACCTAAGGTTAGCATGTTGATATCTAAGGAGCTACCTAACGCAAGTGTGTTACACATCTGGAAACTGTAGACTTGTCATTATGAACAATTCACTTAGCTAGCTAGCCGGTACAATCAATTACGGCAATCAGACAGCGGCAAGCTAGCCAACTACCAATTTAGCCTGTCTAGTCTACGTTTCTTACCTGATCAATGTAGTGTCGTACACGTTGTCGAAGTCTGTCGAGATTCATTGTGATTGTCCTAATGCTCCCTTTATACATCAAAGCGTAACATTTTCATTCAGCGACAAATAAAACTGTATCGTGTGAAAATAAGATCGCTAGTAGTAACGCGTAAACTAGCTACGCAAGGAAACCCAAAAAAAAGTCCGCGGTCTTCTTGCAGCGGGAGTGTCACTTAAAATACTCCGCAAGGAACTCGACCCTTTGATCAGGGTTCCGGTCATTTCAGAGAAAAAAAATCCCACAATATTTTATTTTATTACAGCAGAGAACATTTCAGCGTTTAGCTTCGCGTGTACCACACTTCAAACGGTGTGTTTACACGTTTAGAAAAGTCAATAATCATTGCTTGCGAAACTGTTTTTGAAACATATGCTGATATGTCCCTTATCTTTCATATCAGCGAGAATTAATCTTTGAAATAAAAACGACACACTAGCCATTCAACACAGATTCATAGGCTGTGTGTGCCTCCAGTTGACAAACTACACTTCCGCCCCAGTTATGCTTACACACAGGTGTTAGGAGCATGTCTTCCATAAAAAATATATATATAACAAAATGAATGTATCATAGAGATATGGTCATGTGGGAACAACCCTATGAAATGTTAAATTATTACACACCTTTTAATATCGCTGATCAAATTATATTGGTAACATACTTTGTAAACAACAGCTGTAGACTTTTCCAAACATGCAGAGTTAAAGATGAAATGAAACATTGAAATAGTGACACATGGAATAAATACAGTGAATAACAGATAAGAATGAGTCAAAATAACATGGCTACAGTGAATAACGAATAACAATAACAAGTAAAAAAAACATGGCTACATACAGCACCAGTACCAAGTTGATGTGCAGGGGTACAAGGTAATTGAGCTATGTACAGTGCCTTCGGAAAGTATTCAGACCTTGGCTTTTTCCACATTTTGTTACATTGCAGCCTTATTCTAAAATGGATTTTAAAAATACAAATTAACAGCAATCTACACACAATACCCCATAATGACAAATCGAAAACAAGTTGAGAAATGTTTGCAAATGTATATTTATAAATATAAAAAAATTGAGCTCCGATGCATCCCGTTTCCATTGATCATCCTTGAGATCTTTGACAACTGGATTGAAGTCCACCGGTGGTAAATTCAAATTGTTGGACATGATTTGGAAAATCACACACCAGTCTATGTAAGGTCCCACAGTTGACAGAGAAAAAAAAACAAGCCATAAGGTTGAAGGAATTGTCTGTAGAGCTCCGAAACAGGATTGTAACGAGGCACAGATCTGGGGAAGGGTACCAAACAATGTCTGCAGCGTTGAAGGTCCCCAAAAACACAGTGACCGCCATCATTCTTAAATGGAAGAAGTTTGGAACCACCAAGACTCTTCCTAGAGCTGGCCGCCCGGCCAAACTGAGTAATCGAGGGAGAAGGGCCTTGGTCAGGGAGGTGTCCAAGAACCCGATGGTCACTCTGAGCTCTAGAGTTCCTTTGTGGAGATGAGAAACTTCCAGAAAGACAACCATCTCTGCAACACTCCACCAATCAGGCCTTTATAGTAGAGTGGCCAGACGGAAGACACTCCTCAGTAAAAGGCACATGACAGCTCACTTGCAGTTTGCCAAAAGGCACCTAAAGACTCTCAGACCATGAAAAACAAGATTCTATGGCCTGATGAAACCAAGATTGAACTCTTTGGGCTGACTGCCATGCCTACGATGAAGCATGGTGGTGGCAGCATCATGCTTTGGGGATGTTTCTCAGCGGCAAGGACTGGGAGACTAGTCCAAATCGAGGCAAAGCAAAGTACAGAGAGGAGCGAAGTACAGAGAGATCCTTGATGAAAACCTCCTCCAGAGCACTCAGGACCTCAGACAGGGGCGAAGGTTAATCTTCCAACAGAACAATAACCCTAAGCACACAGCCAAGACAACGCAGGAGTGGCTTCGGGTCAAGTCTCAATGTCCTTGAATGACCCAGCCAGAGACCGGACCTAAGCCCGATCGAACATCACTGGAGAGACCTGAAAATAGCTGTGCATCAACACTCCCCATCCAATCTGAGAGCTTGAGAGGATCTACAGAGAAGAATGGGAGAAACTCCCCAAATACAGGTGTGCCAAGCTTGTAGCGTCATACCCAAGAACACTCAATGCTGTAATCGCTACCAAAGGTGCTTCAAAAAACTACAGAGTAAAGGGTCTGAATACTTATGTAAATGTGATGCCATTTAAAATAACATTTTAACAAACTTTTGTAAAAACTTGTTTTTATTTTGCATTACGGCGTATTGTGTGTAGACGGTTGAGGAAAAACATCTTTATAATCAATTCCAGAATAAGGCTGGGGTCTGAATACTTTCCCGAAGGCACTGTATAGTATTTTTTTTCTCGTCGTTATAAGGTTGGACGCAACATTTAACATTTTGTTATGGAAATCTGTTGGAGCTCAATTTCTTATTTCTACCCATCTACATACGTGCCAATTATAATTATTTTTAAATGAGTATTTTCATGAAACAGTTTCATTTCAACAATAACATTTTTGTTTCTCAATCACTGCTACGTCGTTAATCATAAAAATCTGAATTCAAATGATAAAAATGGATAAAATGCTCAAATTCAACTTATGCAAGAGCACCAGCCTCCGCCATACACTGTGATCCATTGGCAGTTAAAGAAATGAGCTCCTGGAACTCAGCCTATAGGCCAATGCAACAGTAGGCCTCTAACTTCCATCATCACCTAAGTAAAATCGATAGGCCCAGTGGTAATTTTAGCATGTACAGTGGGGCAAAAAAGTATTTAGTCAGCCACCAATTGTGCAAGTTCTCCCACTTCAAAAGATGAGAGGCCTGTAATTTTCATCATAGGTACACTTCAACTATGACAGACAAAATGAGAAAGAAAAAAATCCAGAAAATCACATTGTAGGATTTTTAATGAATTTATTTGCAAATTACGGTGGAAAATAAGTATTTGGTCAATAACAAAAGTTTATCTCAATACTTTGTTATATACCCTTTGTTGGCAATGACAGAGGTCAAATGTTTTCTGTAAGTCTTCAGAAGGTTTTCACACACTGTTGCTGGTATTTGGGCCCATTGCTCCATGCAGATCTCCTCTAGAGCAGTGATGTTATGGGGCTGTTGCTGGGCAACACAGACTTTCAACTCCCTCCAAAGATTTTCTATGGGGTTGAGATATGACAAGGATTAAAAATGATGTGCCAGTGGACTTGATTCACAATGATGACTGCTAGCTAAGATTGTGAAGGTAAAGATGTAGATATTTATTTAACTTGGCAAGTCAGTTAAAAACAAATTCTTATCTACAATGACAGCCTACACCGGCCAAACCCAGACGAAGCTGGGCCAATTACAAAAATCTCCACAGCATGATGCTGCCACCACCATGCTTCACTGTGGGGATTGGGTTCTCGGGGTGATGAGGTGTGTTAGGTTTGCGCCAGACAGCGTTTTCATTGATGGCCAAAAAGCTACATTTTAGCCTCGTCTGACCCGAGTACCTTCTTCCACATGTTTGGGGAGTCTCCCACATGCCTTTTGGCGTACACCAAACATGTTTGCTTATTTTATTCTTTTAGCAATGGGGTTTTTTTCTGGACACTTTTCTGGCCACTCGTAAAGCCCAGCTCTGGAGTGTACAGCTTAAAGTGGTCCTATGGACAGATACTCAAATCTCCACTGTGGAGCTTTAGAGCTCCTTCAGGGTTAACTTTGGTCTCATTGTTGCCTCTGATTAATGCCCTCCTTGCTTGGTCCGTGAGTTTTGGTGGGCGGAACTCTCTTGGCAGGTTTGTTGTAGTGCCATATTCGTTACATTTTTTTTAAATAATGGATTTAATGGTGCTCTGTGGGATGTTCAAAGTTTCTGATATTTTTTGTAACCCAACCCTGGTCTGTACTTCTCCACAACTTTGTCCCTGACTTGTTTAGCCATACAACTTGAAGGAGCTGGAGCAGTTTTACCTTAAAAATGGGCAAAAATCCCAGTGACTAGATATGCCAAGCTTATAGAGATATACCCCAGAGACTTACAGCTGTAATTGCTGCAAAAGGTGGCTCTACAAAGTATTGACTTTTTGGGGGGGGGGGGGGGGGGGGGGGTGAATAGTTATGCACGCTCAAGTTTTTTTTTTTTTGTCTTATTTCTTGTTTGCTTCACAATAAAAAATATTTTGCATCTTCAAAGTGGTAGCCATGTTGTGAAAATCACATGATACAACCCTCCCAAAAATCTAGTTTAATTCCAGGTTGTAAGGCAACAAAATAGGAAAAATGCCAAGGGGGTGAATACTTTCGCAAGCCACAGTATATATATTTTTTTATATTGTTTGCAAACTGATATGACGGGTCACCACTGGAAATCAGACATCCTCAAATAGGCACTTTCCTAAAGCCGGATAGGCCTACTTTTAAAGCGTGCATGCACACTCCCTCAACATTATCAGGACAATGAAACACATGCTGATTGCTCACATGGAGCACTCCAAACAAATGACAAACTCATAAATAATGGTTATGAAATAAACCAAAACTTGTTTCTCACAAGTGTAGCAGTTTGAACTCTGCAAAAAACGTTCAGTCTGAAAATAAGAATGCTAAATGACTGTAATAAATCCAGAAATTAACCTAACCAAAAGACAGGGATTAACAGTGCCTTCAGAAAGTATTCATACCCCTTGACTTATTCCAATGTTGTGTAACAGTCTAAATACAAAATAGATTAAATATATTTATTTTCTCACCCATTTACTACACACAATAGCTATCATGAAGAAGTGAAAACATGTTTTTAGAAATTCTTGCTAATTTATTGAAAATTAAATACAGAAATATCTCATAACATAAGTATTCACACCCCTGAATCAACACATGTTAGAATCCCTTTTGGCAGCGATTACAGCTGAGTCTCTTTGCGTTTTGCACACCTGGATTTTTTTTTATTCTTCAAGCTCTGTCAAGTTGGCTTTTATTTCGACTTGCTGTGTATTCGGCTGCTCATAGTGACTCACACAGTCCGGCATTCATAGCGAATGCTGATACTGCCCCACTAGGTAGTTAACTTTGAACGACCAACACACAGTTCTCACACAGTTCTAAAAATTTAGGCAAATAAAAAAAAAATGTAAGTTTGTTTTTCACAAAAGTTTGTTATCATGAGATTTTCTTTCACCGTTCTTCCTACCAGATATTTACTCCAATGCTGTCAGTGGGTAGCAGCTATCAAGAATGATGCTTAAGCCGACAAAAAAATAAGAGGGATTTTCAGGCTGAACTGGGGCATCCATTTCGACAACAGCTGAGAAGTGATGAGACACTAAGATTTTTCATTGCAGGTAACGTAACATTAGCTAGCCTAGTTGGACTAGGCAAGGTAGCTAGCTAGCTAACAGTACTGTCCTGTATTGAACTCTGAAAGACATCTAAATCATATAGCTAGCTGGATATCTTTTTGATTCACAATGTCAATCAATTACTTATGCCATGGTACTCTTTGAAAGTTGTCCAACTTTATGAATGTAATAATCATATGTGTAAACATACTGAATTATAATTGGATGCATTTTACCGCCGTATCATACTGTGCTATGATTGGTTAAGACCACCCAGATGGTTAGGTCATGGTCAGTTGATCATGGTTGGAGCTACGTGAACATGCAAGTTGTAGCTACGTAATAAAGAGCTACGTTAAGAAATATCCTGTAGTACTGCATTTGATCATTTTGTACAAAGCGTGCAAAACAAGACAATGAATTCACAGAATATATTAAATATAAGCTGTACAGGGCTCCGTAGCATCAAACATATGACCAAAAGTATGTGGACACCTGCTCCACGTACTTTTCATTCCAAAATCATGGGCATTAATATGGAGTTGGTTCCCCCCTTTGCTGCTATAACAGCCTCCACTCTTCTGGGAAGGCTTTCTACTAGATGTTGGAACATTGCTGAGAGGACTGGCTTCCATTCAGCCACAAGAGCATTAGTGAGGTCGGGAACTGATGTTGGGAGATTAGGCCTGGCTTGCAAGTCAGTGTTCCAATTCATCCTAAAGGTGTTCGATGGGGTTGAGGTCAGGGCTCTGTGCAGGCAATTCAAGTTCTTTCACACTGATCTTGACAAACTATTTCTGTATAGACCTTGCTTTGTGCATGCTTAAACAGGAAAGGGCCTTCCCCAAACTGTTGCCATAAAGTTGGAAGCACAGAATCGTTTAGAATGTATGCTGTAGTGTTAAGATTCCGCTTTACTGGAACTATGGGGCCTAGCCCAAACCATGAAAAGCAGCTCCAGACCATTGTTCCTCCTCCACCAAACTTTACAGTTGGCACTATGATTGGGGCAAGTAGCGTTCTCCTGGCATCCGCCAAACCCAGATTTGTCCGTCGGAATGCCAGATGATGAAGTATGATTCATCACTCTAGGGAACTTGTTTCCACTGCTCCAGAGTCCAATGGCGGTCAGCCGACGCTTGGTATTGCGCATGGTGATCTTAGGATTGTGCGCAGCTGCTCGGCCATGGAAACCCATTTCATCAAGCTCCAGATGAACGGTTCTTGTGCTGACATTGCTTCAAGAGGCAGTTTGGACCTCGGTAATGAGTGTTGCAATCGAGGACAGACAGTGGTTCCGTTATGTGAGCTTGAGTGGCCTACGACTTTGTGGCTGAGCTATAATAACACACAGGCAAAGGAATTCTGTTTCCCTCAATCTATACTGAACAAAAATCTAAAACGCAACATGTAAAGTGTTGGTCCCATGTTTCATGAACTGAAATGAAAAAACTCAGGAATTTTCCATACACACAAAAAGCTTATTTTTCTCCAATTTTGTGCACAAATTTGTTTACATCCCTGTTAATGAGCATTTCTCATTTGTTTACATCCCTGTTAATGAGCATTTCTCATTTGTTTACATCCCTGTTAATAAGCATTTCTCATTTGTTTACATCCCTGTTAATGAGCATTTCTCATTTGCCAAGATAATCCATCCACCTGACAAGTATGGCATATCAATAAGCTGATTAAACAGTATGATCATTACACAGGTACACTCTAAAATGTGGAGTTTTGTAACACAAGACAATGCCACAGATGTCTCAAGTTTTGAGGGAGCGTTGCAATTGGAATGCTGACTGCAGGAATGTCCACCAGAGCTTTTGCCAGAGAATTGAATGTTCATTTCTCTACCATACGTCGCTTCCTAGGTCATTTGAGACACTTTGGCAGTATGTCCAACTGGCCTCACAACCACAAACCACACGTAACTACACCATCGCAGGACCTCCACATCTGGCTTCTTTACCTGCGGGATCGTCTGAGACCTGGACAGCTGATGAAACTGATGAGTATTTCTGTCTGTAATAAAGCTATTGTGGGGGAAAACAAATTCTGATTGGCTGGGCCTGGCGCCCAAGTGGCTGTGCCCTTGCCCAGTCATGTGACACCCCTAGATTAGGTCCTAATGAGTTTATTTAAATTGACTGATTTACTTATATGAACTGTAACTCAGTAAAACCATTCAAATTGTTGCATGTTGCGTTTATATTTTTGTTCAGCATAGAATCCACTTCAGAAAGACGCCCAGGCATCACATAGTATTGTCTATAAGACAAAATAATAAATTATACTCTAATGTACAGTTTGAACTACAGTTGAACTGTACTATTTATTGTAACATCAACATTAGGGTAGAATAGTTGAACATGCACATGTGTAAAGGCACAGATATTACATTTAGAACAATATCTAGCCCAGGGGTACTCAAATACTATTTGCAAAGGTCCAGCGACACATATTTCCTAGGTGGCAAAGGTCCAGATAGATATCGTCCTTTATCAGCGCTGTGGTACAGCGTAATAACAAACATAGTCATCTATGACTTAGGAAACGTTATATAAAAATGTACATTAAATGAGACCAAAAATGTGAATTAATTACATATTTCTAATTGCATCAACATTGCTGAAGAACAAAAATGGTTGCATAATTGTCTATGCAACATGTGCACTGTGAACGATTGTACATGGGCCTTGAATTATTAGATTTTTTTAAGAACAAAGGACAGTTGAACAAAAATATTAATGCACAGAACGTCACTGTGGGCCATGCAATATTCATGCATAAGTCACTGGGCCTTTGTTACAACCTAGCTCAAGATTGTAACAAACAATGGGAAACCACACACAGTAAAGGAATAACTAAATTAATGTATTCCATAAAGTAAACACTCACAACAATAATCAGATGGGGCATGAAGGTCAGTAAATTAGGTGTCAACTGCCAAAGCCACAATGAAACAACCAAAGGTATGCATGGAGAGTGGAATCTCTTACTGAATGGTGAAACAGTGGCTTTATCCCAAAGCTGAGCTTTCACAGGTGTGCCCCATCAGCACTGACGACCCTCCCAACTCTGCCCACCTTTCCTACTCCGCCCACCAATCTCCTGCAGGAAGTAAGCACAGCAAAACCCAGGGAGGGGCCGTCACAGCCTTGCATTAATGAGAGAAATGTCACTTTCTGTCTATGCTTTGAACTTTGGCACACATGGTGTCAGAGCCACTCTGAAACACTGGTGCAGGTGTTTATTGGTGAGCCTGGTGCGGTATTTGTTTTTAATAAAGTTAATTAATTGTGGAGAAGGCTGATTCACAGGTGTATGTGGAGCCAAACATGGTCAGGATGTATAGTGCCAGTTTCTTGAGAACAGGGACATCAGCTGAAGGTACCATCTTTCCCCAGAAATTGACAGGGTCACAAACACCAGCATGCTCCTTCAAAGCCACAGTTTCTTGCAACACAATCAACTACATTTGCAGTGATGCAACATCTACCCATCTGAAGATCTGTTTTGGTTCTTCTGACAACTTTGTCACATTTGTGACCAAGAAGGGGGTCTGGAGGAGAATCAGCAGTTCTCTTCCAACATTGAAGTCATCAAAGCAAGCCTTGAAGTTATCCATCAACTTCTTGAGGAAATTAACATATTTGGGAACATCTTTGTTTCCCTGTGTTTGCACCAGAAGATTGGGGAAGTGGACAAGTTCTCCCTGGAGATCATTCTTGAAAAGCTCAAATTTCTTCTGGAAAGCCCAGACTGCTGTTATCATATCACACACTGTGTTGTCCCGTCCCTGCAACTTAACATTCCGTTGATTAAGGTGTGATGTAATGTTTGTCAAAAATGCACCTGTTTCCATCTTCTCGTCTTCCAAAAACTCAGAAAACTGAGTTGCTCTTTTGCTTTGATAAGAATGATTTGATTTTCTCCTGAATGGCCCAAAAGCGTTCCAAAACCTCGGAATCTGACAATATTAGCTAAAAATGCCAACATCAGCATCGGCCACATGTCTATTTTAATGCCGATGTGCAAAACCGCTGTCAAAGCTTACCTATGCATACCTGTATAACATAGGTAGATGACGTAATGATGCCACAAAAAATACTGTGCTATGCGTGCAACACAGCATCCTAGCCCACAATATCTGTTGTGTGGATACATTTTGAAGTTTCAAAAGATAACAAAGGCCATACTCAACGTTTGTGCTGCTATTAGGGGAGAAAGTGAAATGTTTCAATACAACCTAATTAGTCATTTGAATGCGCATTATCCCCCAGATGTTCAGCGACTTCTTAGAACAAAAGCAGAATTTTTTTTGAAGCGCTGACTTTCAACAACTAAACAATTTCAAGTCAAGCAGTCAGTTGAAAGAGAAAGAACATTTCAGCGAGACAACTCAAAGGTGAAATCCATTAACGCCAAGATAATGGATTTGATTGCCTTTGACAATCAACCGTTCTCTGTCGTGGATGATGTTGGCTTTCGTCGACTGGTTGAGCACCTCGAGCCCCGGTACACCAAGTAGGCGTTATTTTTCAGATGTTGCCCTACCGTTGTTGAAACGCACATCCATGAGCTACTTGCCAAGAAACATGGCGTCACTGCTATTAGCTTCACTACTGACCAGCGATGTCAGCACCATGAGCATGCTGAGTCTGACAGCACAGTGGGTCGACGAGGATTCCGTACTGAGGAAAGTCGTATTGCATGCTCAAGAATGTGCTGGTTCTCATACCGCTGCTGCCATTTCAATGGCATTTGAGAACGTTTGAAATTCGTAAACATGAACACACTCCAAGCTCTATTCGAACAACTGACTGGAGAAATAAGCTCATCAACTGTGTCTGCAGCAGACGTGATACCCTCTGTCATGGACTGAAACGCCTGCTCAACAAAACTGCCGACACATACCGTGGGGTTAACACTTGCAAAAGTACTGTACTAGAGGCTGTGAACAAGCGATTCGGTGGCATTCTCTCTGTTCCTCTTTACTGCGTCGCCACCATGCTCGATGCTAGGTACAAGGACCGCTACTTCGACGCAGACAAGGAACAGGGTTACCTAGTATGGAAATGGACACATTGTCAGTGCGCACCAACAAAGAGGACCCATGACAGAAGAGGCCACGGACAGACGGAGCTGAAACTTCACTGCTTGACATGTATGATGAAATCCTGATTGAGAATGAAACGACTGAACAAATTAACTACCAAACAGCACAGCAACTAAGTGAAAGAAATAGGTTTTGATTATGTTTTACTGGTAATGGGGACATACGTCAATGCCAACAAATTACATTTTTGGTCAGTGTGTGTGTGTGTGTTTCAACTATTTAACTGTACTAGAATGATTAAAAGGCCGCTAAAACTTTAAATAGCGCTTATCGGTATCGGGTTCTTTGGCATGGAAAATATCGGTATCGGCCAAAAAGCCTATATTGGTACATTCTTAATAGTAAGTCATCAAAACTGGTATTGGCCCCTGTAAGAATGCCTCGTAGCAGGTGGTGTTTTAGGGATGATGTTGCTCTCAAAAAGTGAATCAGTGTCATCATCGTTGTCATGACCTCAGAATATTATTTTCCCAGACTGGCACACAGGAAAGATTGATGGATGATGCAATGATATGATGTCAGGTCAGGGTGGTCCTCTTTCAAACGTGCAACCAGTCCCCTCCCTCTTCCTATCATGTCTGAAGCTCCATATGTGGTGATGGAGACCTCTGACTTCAGATCTATTCCCCTTTTTGTCAACATCCCTATCCCTCATGGATATCCCCTCCCCATGCCTATAGATGTGTTATGCCCAACAGCTCCTCACAGAATTCTTTCTTTGTTTCATTATAACATCTGACAAACTTCAGAAGCTGGCCATTACCAGTGTTATCTATTGATTCATTCGCAGCAAATGAATTGCATGGTGCATTCCCGAATGGCCTCATCAAGTTGTGAAGTTAAATCTACAGCTAATATTTCAGTTAGCAAGGTGTCAGCAACTTCACACATGCATTATTTTACCATCTCAGCATCTGAAAATAGTTTTGTGTTTTCCCAAAACCTAAGCTATCCTCAGTGAACACTCCATTGAGCGTTGTTGGGCTGTCAGGGAATTGACAAGGACTTTGGTGGACCTCTCATATTGGGATTTGAGTTGGTTAATATGTGTTCTCACCTCCTTCTTCAGGGGATATGTCTGATCGAATTTACTATGCCTGTCACACCCTGATCTGTTTCACCTGTCTTTGTGCTGGTCTCCACCCCTTCCAGGTGTCGCCCATCTTCCCCATTATCACTGGTGCATTTATATCTGTGTTCTCATTTTGTCGGTTGCCAATTTGTTTTTATTTCGTCAAGCCTACCAGCAGGGTTTCCCATGCACCTGTCTTGCTTTAGTTCCTGTTTTCCTGGTTTTGACCATTCTGTCTGCCCTGAGTCTGCCTACAGTTCTGTACCTTGTCACACCACCCTGGATTACTGACCTATGCCTGCCTGAACCTGCCTGTACCATTCGGACTCTGCTCTGGATTACTGACCTCTACCTGCCCTTGACCTGTCGTCGTCTCCCCCCCCCCCCCCCCCCCCCCCCTTGATAATGCCTGGTGTCATAATGGTGATTAACATTGGCACTTTTTACGAGAGCTACGGACTCACTGCATATCTGGCACATTGGTTTTGTGCTAGTTGCAGGGAGAAGGAATAAACACTGTTCCGTCCACTTGTCTTTGAATATACGGTTTTCAGAGTCCATTTTTTTTAACAAGCCATATTAACAAAGATGCTGGTAGGGGGCGCTAGTGGGCACCACATGGAGTAGACGCTTGTCCGACAACCTCCTCCTCACCCTTGCTTACATTTGATTTAAATTCTACTTTTGCCTTGACCAAACTGCTACAATGAGCAACTCTGAGAAACACGGCCAAGTGGAAACTAATTAATCCAAAAACAACCGGAAAGAAAGACGGCAAATTCCTTACCACAGCACAAGACAAGGATGGCGAAGCTTGCGTTAGCCTGGCCATAATGACAAGCATTGCTAACCCTGACACGGAACCCTCACCAACTATTATATTAGCAGCTATCGAGAAAATGGAAGAGGACACGCTCGATTTAATCTCGACTCATCCTTACAATCAGTGCAAACCCCCTGGCTGACCATACAACTCGCATTATTGATCTGGAAGGAAAGGCAGGTTACCTTGAGACACACATCACCACCATCAAGAGACCGTATGAAGAGCTACTAACAGAAAACAAAGCTGTTAAACAAGCGAATTGACCTTGAGGGACGTTCAAGGCGTTTGAATATCAAAATCACAGTCTTGGAAGAAAAAATTGAGAAGGGCAGACCAACACAGTTTGTGGCAGAACTCATACCAAAACTGTTAGGGATTGACAATTTCCCCCAAGGCCTAAAAGTGGACAGAGCGCACCGCACCACAAAGGAAAAGATTCTGCCAGCAATTCCCCATCCTTTAACGGAGCTCGAGTTAACAAATACCCAGACTACATGGCTGAGGTAACCAAGCAGCGCCAGGCCTTTGATGGGGCTAGGAAGAAACTCAGAGATGCGGGAATCAGACACGGCCTCCTCTTCCCTGCTCGGCTGATTCTTACCTATGGTACGGTAGAGAAGGTGTTCGAAAAACCACAGGATGTCAAGTCTTTCATTGACAGGATTACTACTAAAGCCACCAACGCCTATGTTATGGTGAGTGAATGAGGACCCAAAAGCGAACTAACTTAAACAGAGCTTCTTTAATAACCAAACATAGGTAGGCTCAGATAGACCGGCAGATTCCGACAGGACAGGACAAGGTTACAGCAAACATGACGATAGTCTGGCTCAGGCATGGAACACAACAAACAAGAATCCGACAAGGACAGGAGCAGAAACAGAGAGAGATATAGGGACCTAATCAGAGGGAAAAAGGGAACAGGTGGGAAACGGGGTGAATGGGTAGTTAGAGGAGACAAGGAACAGCTGGGGGAAAGCGGGGGAGAAAAGGTAACCTAACAACGACCAGCAGAGGGAGACAGGGTGAAGGGAAAGGACAGAGACAAGACACAACATGACAGTACATGACAGTACCCCCCCACTCACCGAGCGCCTCCTGGCGCACTCGAGGAGGAAACCTGGCGGCAACGGAGGAAATCCTCGATCAGCGCACGGTCCAGCACGTCCCGAGAGGGAACCCAACTCCTCTCCTCAGGACCGTACCCCTCCCAATCTACGAGGTACTGGTGACCACGGCCCCGAGGACGCATGTCCAAAATTCTACGGACCCTGTAGATGGGTGCGCCCTCGACAAGGATGGGGGGGGGGGGGGGGAAGACGAGCGGGGGCGCGAAGGACGGGCTTGATGCAGGAGACATGGAAGACCGGGTGGACGCGACGAAGGTATCGCGGAAGAAGAAGTCGAACTGCGACAGGATTAATGACCCGAGAAATACGGAACGGACCAATGAACCGCGGGGTCAACTTGCGAGAAGCCGTCTTAAGGGGAAGGTTCTGAGTGGAGAGCCAAACTCTCTGACCGCGACAATATCTAGGACTCTTAGTTCTACGCTTATTAGCAGCCCTCACAGTCTGCGTCCTATAACGGCAAAGTGCAGACCTGACCCTCTTCCAGGTGCGCTCGCAACGTTGGACAAAAGCCTGAGCGGAGGGGACGCTGGACTCGGCGAACTGAGATGAGAACAGCGGAGGCTGGTACCCGAGGCTACTCTGAAAAGGAGATAGCCCGGTCGCAGACGAAGGAAGCGAGTTGTGGGCGTATTCTGCCCAGGGGAGCTGTTCTGACCAAGACGCAGGGTTACGAAAAGAAAGACTGCGTAAGATGCGACCAATAGTCTGATTGGCCCGTTCTGCTTGACCGTTAGACTGGGGGTGAAAGCCGGAAGAGAGACTGACGGAAGCCCCAATCAAACGGCAAAACTCCCTCCAAAATTGAGACGTGAATTGCGGACCTCTGTCCGAAACGACGTCTGACGGAAGGCCATGAATTCTGAAAACATTCTCGATGATGATTTGTGCCGTCTCTTTAGCAGAAGGAAGCTTAGCAAGGGGAATGAAATGAGCCGCCTTAGAGAACCTATCGACAACCGTAAGAATAACAGTCTTCCCCGCTGACGAAGGCAGTCCGGTGACAAAATCTAAGGCGATGTGAGACCACGGTCGAGAGGGAATAGGAAGCGGCCTGAGACGGCCGGCAGGAGGAGAGTTACCGGACTTAGTCTGCGCGCAGACCGAACAAGCAGCCACGAAACGACGCGTGTCATGCTCCCGGGTGGGCCACCAAAAACGCTGGCGAATGGAAGCAAGCGTACCCCGAACGCCAGGGTGGCCGGCTAACTTGGCAGAGTGAGCCCACTGAAGAACGGCCAGACGAGTAGGAACGGGAACGAAAAGAAGGTTCCTAGGACAAGCGCGCGGCGACGGAGTGTGAGTGAGCGCTTGTTTTACCTGCCTCTCAATTCCCCAGACAGTCAACCCGACAACACGCCCCTCAGGGAGAATCCCCTCGGGGTCAGTGGAGGCTACTGAAGAACTGAAGAGACGAGACAAAGCATCAGGCTTGGTGTTCTTAGAGCCCGGACGATAAGAAATCACGAACTCGAAACGAGCGAAAAACAGCGCCCAACGCGCCTGACGCGCATTAAGTCGTTTGGCAGAACGGATGTACTCAAGGTTCCTATGGTCAGTCCAAACGACAAAAGGAACGGTCGCCCCCTCCAACCACTGTCGCCATTCGCCTAGGGCTAACCGGATGGCGAGCAGTTCGCGGTTACCCACATCATAGTTACGTTCCGACGGCGACAGGCGATGAGAAAAATACGCGCATGGGTGGACCTTGTCGTCAGAGAGGGAGCGCTGAGAAAGGATGGCTCCCACGCCCACCTCTGACGCGTCAACCTCGACAACAAACTGTCTAGAGACGTCAGGTGTAACAAGGATAGGAGCGGATGTAAAACGATTCTTGAGGAGATCAAAAGCTCCCTGGGCGGAAACGGACCACTTAAAGCACGTCTTGACAGAAGTAAGGGCTGTGAGAGGAGCTGCCACCTGACCGAAATTACGGATGAAACGACGATAGAAGTTCGCGAAGCCGAGAAAGCGCTGCAGCTCGACGCGTGACTTAGGGACGGGCCAATCAATGACAGCTTGGACCTTAGCGGGATCCATCTTAATGCCTTCAGCGGAAATAACAGAACCGAGAAATGTGACGGAGGAGGCATGAAAAGTGCACTTCTCAGCCTTCACAAAAAGACAATTCTCTAAAAGGCGCTGGAGGACACGTCGAACGTGCTGAACATGAATCTGGAGTGACGGTGAAAAAATCAGGATATCGTCAAGGTAAACGAAAACAAAGATGTTCAGCATGTCTCTCAGGACATCATTGACTAATGCCTGAAAGACAGCTGGAGCGTTAGCGAGGCCGAAAGGAAGAACCCGGTATTCAAAGTGCCCTAACGGAGTGTTAAACGCCGTCTTCCACTCGTCCCCCTCCCTGATGCGCACGAGATGGTAAGCGTTACGAAGGTCCAACTTAGTGAAAAACCTGGCTCCCTGCAGGATCTCGAAGGCTGAAGACATAAGAGGAAGCGGATAACGATTCTTCACTGTTATGTCATTCAGCCCTCGATAATCTATGCAGGGGCGCAGAGACCCGTCCTTCTTCTTGACAAAAAAAAACCCCGCTCCGGCGGGAGAGGAGGAGGGGACTATGGTACCGGCGTCAAGAGCTACAGACAAATAATCTTCGAGAGCCTTACGTTCGGGAGCCGACAGAGAGTATAGTCTACCCCGGGGGGGGGTGGTTCCCGGAAGGAGATCAATACTACAATCATACGACCGGTGTGGAGGAAGAGAGGTGGCCCTGGACCGACTGAACACCGTGCGCAGATCGTGATATTCCTCCGGCACCCCTGTCAAATCACCAGGCTCCTCCTGTGAAGAAGAGACAGAGGAAACAGGAGGGATAGCAGACATTAAACATTTCACATGACAAGAGACGTTCCAGGAGAGGATAGAATTACTAGACCAATTAATGGAAGGATTATGACAAACTAGCCAGGGATGGCCCAAAACAACAGGTGTAAAAGGTGAACGAAAAATTAAAAAAGAAATGGTTTCACTATGATTACCAGAAACAGTGAGGGTTAAAGGTAGCGTCTCACGCTGAATCCTGGGGAGAGGACTACCATCCAGGGCGAACAAGGCCGTGGGCTCCTTTAACTGTCTGAGAGGAATGTCATGTTCCCGAGCCCAGGTCTCGTCCATAAAACAGCCCTCCGCCCCAGAGTCTATTAAGGCACTGCAGGAAGCTGACGAACCGGTCCAGCGTAGATGGACCGACAAGGTAGTGCAGGATCTTGAAGGAGAGACAGGAGTAGTAGCGCTCACCAGTAGCCCTCCGCTTACTGACGAGCTCTGGCCTTTTACTGGACATGAAGTGACAAAATGACCAGCGGAACCGCAATAGAGACAGAGGCGGTTGGTGATTCTCCGTTCCCTCTCCTTAGTCGAGATGCGGATACCTCCCAGCTGCATGGGCTCAGCACCCGAGCCGGCAGAGGAAGATGGTAGTGATGCGGAGAGGGAGGCGACGGAGAGCGCGAGCTCCTTTCCACGAGCTCGGTGACGAAGATCAACCCGTCGCTCAATGCGAATAGCGAGTTCAATCAAGGAATCCACGCTGGAAGGAACCTCCCGGGAGAGAATCTCATCCTTTACCTCTGCGCGGAAACCCTCCAGAAGACGAGCGAGCAAGGCCGGCTCGTTCCAGCCACTGGAGACAGCAAGAGTGCGAAACTCAATAGAGTAGTCTGTTATGGATCGATTGCCTTGACATAGGGAAGACAGGGCCCTGGAAGCCTCCTCCCCAAAAACAGATCGATCAAAAACCCGTATCATCTCCTCCTTAAAGTCTTGATACTGGTTAGTACACTCAGCCCTTGCCTCCCAGATTGCCGTGCCCCACTCACGAGCCCGTCCAATAAGGAGAGATATGACGTAGGCGACACGAGCAGTGCTCCTGGAGTAAGTGTTGGGCTGGAGAGAAAACACAATATCACACTGGGTGAGGAACGAGCGGCATTCAGTGGGCTCCCCAGAGTAACACGGCGGGTTATTGATTCTGGGCTCCGGAGATTCGAAAGCCCTGGAAGTGGCCGGTGGATCGAGGCGGAGATGGTGAACCTGTTCTGTGAGGTTGGAGACTTGGGTGGCCAGGGTCTCAACGGCATGTCGAGCAGCAGACACTTCCTGCTCGTGTCTGCCTAGCATCGCTCCCTGGATCCCGACGGCTGAGTGGAGAGGGTCCGAAGTCGCTGGGTCCATTCTTGGTCGGATTCTTCTGTTATGGTGAGTGAATGAGGACCCAAAAGCGAACTAACTTAAACAGAGCTTCTTTAATAACCAAACATAGGTAGGCTCAGATAGACCGGCAGATTCCGACAGGACAGGACAAGGTTACAGCAAACATGACGATAGTCTGGCTCAGGCATGGAACACAACAAACAAGAATCCGACAAGGACAGGAGCAGAAACAGAGAGAGATATAGGGACCTAATCAGAGGGAAAAAGGGAACAGGTGGGAAACGGGGTGAATGGGTAGTTAGAGGAGACAAGGAACAGCTGGGGGAAAGCGGGGGAGAAAAGGTAACCTAACAACGACCAGCAGAGGGAGACAGGGTGAAGGGAAAGGACAGAGACAAGACACAACATGACAGTACATGACAGCCTAGGACCGATAGGGCCGTCCCGAGTAGCTGTTCACCATGATAGGTAGTACGGATGCCATTTTTAGATATGACAGTGCTGTCATCGTCCAACAGGTGGGTAAGACTGCACCTGACAAGTTTCCCTGTTCAGGTAGGGACATGTATATTGACTACATTGTTTAGCTCAATTCAGTTATTTTCCAAGAGCAATTGTTATAGACATAAAGGTGAGGGGGCCCAGTCGGACCACCTGAAGGTACACTAATTTAATTTAGTTTCATTATAAATTGGTTAGCAAGCTGATGTCTCCCTGTCGTGTCCAGCATCTCCACAGTGTTTATGGGGAAATGTATATTCCACTTCGTTCGGGGAAGTGGCCGGGGATAGAGGTGGAGAATGTTTTTTTGTGTTTTTCCATTTGTCCTTTGCTCTTTACTTGTTGCACCAATCCTACTGCTACAATGTTAATGTATTTGAGGACCAAATAATTATTTATGGTTACTGGTAACTCTACTACTTACCCATCTTTCGTGGAATGTACGAGGTTTGAGAACGAATTTCAAAAGAAGAAAAAAATTATCCCATTTGAAATCTTTATCTGGAGATATTATGTTTCTACAAGAAACTCACAAAGTATAATGAGCAATGGAGATTCAAATGTATTTGGGTACCACAGATGTATCAATCAACTTTTTAATCCAAGGCTAGAGGTGTAGCTATATTAAAACTGTCCCATTCAAACATAGTTCAACTATAAGCGACCCAAATGGCCGCTTTCTTATAGTAATAGGCCATATTCTATCACGACATGTAACATTTTTTTAAGCTTTATGCACCGAGTTTCGACTACCTTTCTTTCAGAATGTCTTCAGTCTCTTACAACATTTATCAACCACACATTTAATTACAGGCAGAGATTTTAACTGCATTTTGGCATCCTTTACATGGATAGGCTTCCTTCCTCGCCCTACCACTTCCACTACTGTCTTGAATAATTTAATTTGAACAATGAACCTTGTCGATATTTGAAGATTACAGCACCATACGGATAAGGATTATTCTTTCTTCTCACGTGCATAAATTATACACAAGAACTGACTACTTTTTAACAGACTGTAAATTGACATCTAACGTCACCTCAAGTACCATAATAATTTCCGATCCCAGTCCCGTTTTATTACAAATGGAATTCGGCAGAAAAAAAGCTTCAATTCAGCTGGCGATTTAATCCAACATTACTCACTGATGAACAATTTCACCAACAAACAGTCCATTTAATTACGGACTATATGTCCCAGAATGATACTGCTGATGTATCCAACACCACTTCGTTGGAGGCATTTAAGGCTGTTATGCGCGGGCATATAATATCATATGAGGCTACCATGAAAAAATGTAGGCAGAGAAGATTATTAGAAATCGAGGCCCAGCTCCCGGTGCTTGAGAGAGACCATATGGAAGTGCCCTTGTCTTCCAAGTTGAATGACATAATAAAACTAAAATATGAATACATTACTCTTCTCTCAAACCAAGTAAACACAATGCTATTAAAGATTAAACAAAAACACTTCGAGTTGTATGACAAACCGGATAAACTACTGGCGTGTCAGCTGAGAGGTATACAGGCCAATAGAGCTATTCATATAATGAAATATTGTACAGGAGCTGTTAATACGGACCCAAAAGAAATGAATGCATGTTTCACAAAGTTTTATCAAGACCTCTACACTTCAAAGACCACTGCAGATACCACGTAACTTTCTGATTTCCTCCATTCCCCTTCCCTACCTAAATTATGCGGAGCTGCTAAAAGGGGGCTGGCTAAATGCAGAGATAACTTTAGAAGAGGATGTCTCTGCAGTAAAGCGGCTGGCCCTGACGGCTTTGGTATTGTGTTTTACAAAGCTTATTCAGAAAAGGTTCCTCCTCTTATGTTGAGGATGTTTAAACACTCTATTGAAACTCGCAGACTCCCGGGGTCTTTATACTCAGCTAATATGCGATCTCAAGGTGTTTACTAAAATACTCGCGAAGAGACTAAATACATGCCTTTTGATTATAATGGCCAAACTGGTTTTATCGCAAGCAGATTCTCATTTTCCAACGTTAGGCGACTGATGAATATCATGTATTCCAAAAATGACAAAGTTTCTAAAGTTGCAATTCTTGCACTTGACTCTCAAAAAGCATTAGACCAAGTGGAATGGAACTACACTCTGACAGGAATGAATGAGTTTGGTCTGGGCGAGATTTTTGTCTCTTGGGTTGAAATGCTATATGGGTGCCCGACGGCTTCAGTTCCTGCCATTGCTCGGCTAAACAAGGTTGATGCGGATGACATGTTCGTCTCACGCCCGGAAGAGTCACTTCCACCGCTGTTGGAGCTCATCGAATCATTTGGAGAACTCTCTGGGTACACAATAAACTGGGATAAAAGTGAATTCATGCCTCTTTAAAGGTGACTTAAACCCAGAGTTCATTAAACACATACCTTTTAAATCACTGGAGACAAAATTCAATATTTAGGTGTTGTCATCCCCAAGGACCTTACATTGATTTAGAAATGTAACTACCTCGACATGATAGAGAAGTTGAAGCGCAACATTGAGATCTGGAGAGTGTTGCCTCTATCTATGATAGACCGTGTTAACGCTATTAAAATGGTTACACTCCCCAGATTCCTTTATCTCTTTCCGAATCTGGCTATATTTTTAAGTAAAGCATTTTTCAAATCCTTGGATTCTATTATCTTGCCTTTTGTGTGGGGAAACAAAGTACACTGTATCTAAAAAACAACAACCATATAATCAAGCCCAAAGAATAGGGGGCCTGAGCCTGCCAAATTTTCTGTGTTATTATTATTGGGCAGCACAGTTCACTTTCATAGCAGCCATACCATCAACATCACCACATCTCTTCCTCTCACATGTTCCCTTTGCTTGTGGACTTCAGTGCAAAACAGCTGTCCTGTGACAAGGCGAAAAAACCTCTCCAAGCCAAACCTTCATACCATAACCTCTACACACAGCCTACAAAAACCACAATCCAATCCATGTGTACAATCACGCACTAGTGTACAGCAAGCAGTTTAGCAGTTACACCAGCGGGCCCCGGTGGCAATGATTTAATAAAAACAAAAGCTCACCTTGAGTGTTGGAAAAGTTGGAGTGTTGGAAAGCCTTAGCCAGCTAGTAACAAATACATTCCTCTCCGTTTGAGTCAGGTTGTTGAGAAGGCTAAATTCTAGAAATGTATTTGTTCTTAACTGTTCAACCATTGTCTTTCTCTCTTTGAGTCCTCTAGAAATTGTCATAATTACTGAGTAAGCCTATGGAGGGGGGTGAGCCTCCTAGGTTTTGTATTGAAGTCAATGTACCCAGAGGAGGACAAAAATTCACTGTCCTCAACAACCCTACAAAGGGTTGTTGAGACTACTAACAGTCATTGCAAAACAGTGTTTTAAATCAGTTATTTGGTGACGTGAATATATTTAGTGCAGTTTTATCTAAAAAGGATAACTTTAATGTTTCACTATATACACTGCTCAAAAAAATAAAAGGGAACACTTAAACAACACAATGTAACTCCAAGTCAATCACACTTCTGTGAAATCAAACTGTCCACTTAGGAAGCAACACTGATTGACAATACATTTCACATGCTGTTGTGCAAAAAACCACAGACCACTTCTCAGTTCCTATGCTTCCTGGCTGATGTTTTGGTCACTTTTGAATGCTGGCGGTGCTTTCACTCTAGTGGTAGCATGAGACGGAGTCTTACAACCCACACAAGTGAATCAGGTAGTGCAGCTCATCGCACATCAATGCGAGCTGTGGCAAGAAGGTTTGCTGTGTCTGTCAGTGTAGTGTCCAGAGCATGGAGGCGCTACCAGGAGACAGGCCAGTACATCAGGAGACGTGGAGGAGGCCGTAGGAGGGCAACAACCCAGCAGCAGGACCGCTACCTCCGCCTTTGTGCAAGGAGGAGCATGCCCGAGCCCTGCAAAATGACCTCCTGCAGGCCACAAATGTGTCTCTCTCTCTCTCTCTCTCTCTCTCTCTATGGCAGGCAGCAATGTAGGGCGCTGCCAACCCACAGCTCTCTGCGTCCTTCCCCAACTGGACAGGTAGCCTACTCTCATCAGAGAGGTCTTTGAAACCTTGAATAAGGGTTTCAAATTTGGGAAAATGACACTCTCTAATTGTTTTATATTTTTGACATTTTGTCAGGAAATGCAGTTCCGTCTCATGTTCTGCTGTTGTGCAGTGGTTGCACAGCCTTTCCTCTACAGAGAGCCATGTTTTCCTGTGTCTACCCTTCTCAATGGCAAGGCTGTTTTGCAAGTGGACCCCACATCTCGCTGCCATGAAGTGCAATTGGTTCAATGACATATTCAATTAGTTTTAGCCAAATTTTAATAGGTATTTCAATTTGAATTGGCTTTTTAATGGCGTAGAATGCCCTGCATGCTTTCTCTCTCAGTTCATTCCCTGCCTCATTAAGGTGTCCAGGTGAGCTTATTTTTAAACCTAATTAATTGTAGTGTGTGCAGTACTCTATATATTTTGTACCAATTGAGAACTTTGGTCTAATTCCCTGAGATCTGGATCTTCTCTGGAAAATCATTATTTCTAGTATTTTGGGGGTTTACTGCCAGGGCCCAGGTCTGGCAGTACTGCAGGTCCAGGCTCTACTGTAGGCCTTGTGCTGTGGGTGACAGCAGGCATAGGTCATCTGCGAAGAGGAGGCATTTAACTTCTGAATTGTGGAGACTAACACCAGGGGCTGAGGATTTTTCTAGAATAGTGGCCAATTCGTTGATGTAAATATTGAAGAGTGCAGGGCTCAGATTGCAACCCTGACGAAGGCCAAGCCCCTGTTCAAAGAATTCTGTTATTTTCTTGCCAATTTTAATGCTGCACGTATTGCCAGTATACATTGATTTAATTATGTCATATGTTTTACCCCCTACACCACGTTCAGTAACTTTGTAGAACAGTCCTGTATGCCAAATAGAATCAAATGCTTTTGGAAGTTGATAAAGCAAGCGTATATTTTGGTATTATTTTGGTGGACATGTTTATCTATCAGGGTGTGTAGGGTGTGAATATGATCAGTTGTGCGATGTTTTGGCATAAATCCAACTTGGCTTTTACTCAAGACATTGTGCTTATTAAGGAAGTTTAGAACTCTTACATTTATAATACTACAGAAAACCTTCCCCAGGTTACTGTTCACAAAAATGGCTCTATAATTGTTAGGGTCAAATTTGTCTCCGTTTTTAAAGATTGGGGTTATGAGTCCTTGATTCCAGATGTCAGAGAAATAACCTACACTCAGGATCAAATTAAACCGTTTTAATATAGCCAATTTAAATGTTGCACTAGTGAGTTTGAGCATCTCATTTAGGATGCCATCAGGTCCGCATGTGTTTTTAAATTTGAGAGCCTGAAGTTTCTTATAGAGCTCCTCGTTAGTAATTGGGGAGTCCAATGGATTTTGATTGTCCTTTATAGCTTTTTCTAATCCATTCAACTTCTCATGAATTTGGCGTTGTTCTGCGTTTGTGACAATTTGAACGGTGTTGTAGAGTTTTTAAAATGGGTTGTCCATATGTCACCATTTTGTATCGCAAATTCCTCGTTTAGATGTTTTTTTTTTTCTTCCAATTTGGCCAGAAGTTGTGTGTGTTTATGGACTCCTCAATTAGTGTCAGGTTCTGAGTGTACGTTTATAGAGTTTTAAAGTCTCACAGTAATGAAGGCGTAATTCGTCATTATTTGGGTCTCTGTGCTTTTGGTTGGATAGTGTTCTAAGTTTTTTCCTTATAATTTTACAATCTCAATCAAACCAGTTGTCATCTGTTTATCTTTTTTGTTTTGTTTTTTATCAATTTCAATTGTGCTTCTTTTGACGTTGTTACGCCCTGGCAATGGAGAGGCCTTTCTTCTATATTTTGGTTTGGGCAGGTTGTGACTTGGGTGTGCATTCTAGTTTCTTTATTTCTATGTTTTCTGTTTCTATGTTTTGGCCGGGTATGGTTCTCAATTAGGCACAGCTGTCTATCGTTGTTTCTGATTGGGAATCATACTTAGGCAGCCTGTTTTTCCACCTTAGTTGTGGATAGTTGTCTGTGTTAGTGGCCTGTATAGCCCTAGTCAGCTTCACAGTTGTTTCTTGTTGTTTCTTGTTGTTTCTTGTTGTTTCTTGTTGTTTCTTGTTGTTTCTTGTTGTTTCTTGTTGTTTCTTGTTGTTTCTTGTTGTTTCTTGTTTTTTTCGGCGACATTTATAATATTAAAGGAAAATGTACGATCACCATGCTGCACCTTGGTCCATTCCATACAACGATCGTGACAGAACTACCCACCACAAACGGAGCGTGCGTGGTAAGGAGGACTGGACATGGGAGGACATCCTGAATGGGAAAGGTTCCTGGATGTGGGAGGAGATCCTGGCGGGAAAGGATCACCTGCCGTGGAAGCAGCGAGTAAAAGGGCCCAGGATTACACAGGGTCACGGCTGGCACGAAAGACCGGGAGTCCACTCAAACAATTTTTGGGGGAGCACACGAGGAGATTGGCTGAGTCAGGTTGGAGACCTGAGCCAACTCCTTGTGCTTACCGTAGGGAAGGTGGTACTGGTCAGCGCATCTGGCCGCCAGTGCATCTCTACTAGAGGTTGACCGATTATGATTTTTCAATGCCGATACCGATTACTGGAGGACAAAAAAATCCGATGCCGATTTGTATTTATTTGTAATAATGACAATTACAACAATACTGAATAAACACTTTTAGTTTAACTTAATATAATACATCAATAAAATCAATTTAGCCTCAAGTAAATAATGAAACATGTTCAATTTGGTTTAAATAATGGAAAAACAAAGTGTTGGAGAAGAAAGTAAAAGTGCAATATGTGCTATGTAAGAAAGCTAACGTTTTAGTTCCTTGCTCAGAACATTAGAACATAGTCTTCAATATTCCCAGGTAAGAAGTTTTAGGTTGTAGTTATTATAGGACTATTTCCCTCTATACCATTTGTATTTCATTAACCGTTGACTATTGGATGTTCTTATAGGCACTTTAGTATTGCCAGTGTAACGGTATTGCTTCCGTCTCTCTCCTCGCTCCTACCTGGATTCGAACCAGGAACACAACGACAACAGCCACCCTCGAAGCAGCGTTACCCATGCAGAGCAAGGGGAACAACTACTAGAAGGCTCAGAGCGAGTGACGATTGAAACGCTATTAGTGCGCGCTTACTAGCTAGCCATTTCACTTTGGTTACACCAGCCTCATCTTGGGAGTTGATAGGCTTGAAGTCATAAACAGCGCAATGCTTGACGCACAACGAAGAGCTGCTGGCAAAACGCACGAAAGTGTTTGAATTAATGTTTACGCCCTTGCTTCTGCCTACCACCACTCAGTCAGATACTTAGATACTTATATGCTTAGTCAGATTATATTCAACGCAGAACATGCTAGATAATATCATCAACCATGTGTCGTTAACTAGTGATTATGATTGATTGTTTTTTATAAGATAAGTTTAATGCTAGCTAGCAACTTACCTTGCCTTACTGCATTCGCGTAACAGGCAGTCTCCTTGTGGAGTGCAACGAGAGAGAGGCAGGTCGTTATTGCGTTGGACTCGTTAACTGTACGGTTGCAAGATTGGATCCCCGGAGCTGACAAGGTAAACATCTGTCTGCCCCTGAACAAGGCAGTAAACCGACCGTTCCTAGGCCGTCATTGAAAATAAGAATGTTTTCTTAACTGACTTAGCTAGTTAAATAAAGGTATAAAAAAAAATATTACAAAAATCGGCGCCCAAAAATACAGATTTCCGATTGTTGTGAAAACTTGAAATCGGCCATTCCGATTAATCGGTCGACCTCTAGTCTCTACGTCCCAGGATATCCTGCGCCGGCTCTACGCACTGACTCCGGTGCGTCTGCACAGCCCAGTGCGTCCTGTGCCAGCGCCCCGCCTTTGCCAGGCGAATGTAACCATCCAGCCAGGGCGAGTTGTGCAGGCGCTACGCTCGATACCCCCAGTGCGCCTCCACGGCCCAGTGTATCCGGTGCCTACTGCCCAAACTGTTGCATATACCCTGACTCTGCGTGCAATGAACGCAAGAGAAGTGACACAATTTCACCTGGTTAATATTGCTTGCTAATCTTTCTTTTAACTAAATGTGCAGGTTTAAAAATATATACTTATTTAAGAAAGGCATTGATGTTTATGGTTAGGTTCACGTTGGAGTAACGACAGTCCTTTTTCGCAAATGCGCACCGATTATATGCAACGCAGAACACGATCGATAAACTAGTAATATCATCAACCACGTGTAGTTATAACTAGTGATTATGATTGATTGATTGTTTTTTTTTATAAGATAAGTTTAATGCTAGCTAGCAACTTACCTTGGCTTCATACTGCATTTGCGTAACAGGCAGGCTCCTCGTGAGGCAGGTGGTTAGAGCGTTGGACTAGTTAACCTTAAGGTTGCAAGATTGAATCCCTGAGCTGACAAGGTAAAAATCTGTCGTTCTGCCCCTGAACAAGGCAGTTAACCCACCGTTCCTAGGCCGTCATTGAAGATAAGAATGTGTTCTTATTAACTGACTTGCCTCGTTAAATAAAGTTGTAAAAAAAAAAAACGGCATCCGAAAATACTGATTACGATTGTTATGATAACTTAAAATCGGCCCTAATTAATCGGCCATTCCGATTAATCGGTCAACCTCTAGTACAGACCCAGGGTTCTACAGAGCTGCAACAGATCCCTTCTGTTTTTGTTGACGGTGCTGTCACTGTTGTTTCTATGGAGGAGATTAAGACAGTTAGAAACAGTATGGCCTGTAATAAAGCTGTCCCCTCGTGTGCTCGTTAGATCAGGTAGTGTTCCTGTGCGCGCATTTGTGTCCCCACAGATGAGCACATTTCCCTGGGCCTGAAAATGGCACGTCTCTTCCTCAAGGGTGGGGAAGTCTTCAGTCCAAAGGTTGATGTGAGTGAGTGAGATAAACAGGATAACAGCTAACATTCTTTCTGTTGTGTATATATAAATATTCCTATTCATTGAACAATTAAATTCTAGTACAATAGGTGTGTGTGTGTGTTTAGTGCAGTTTAGAGCAGATGTATTGGAGGAGCTGTTTAATCTCACTCAATCCTACAGGGTTCTCCTGTCCTCTGACGACCTCTGCATAGCTGCGCTGGTTGTGGTATTTTGGCCCTGTGGAGTGGAGGAGGGCCAGTTCTGGGCCTTGGGGCTTCCTCTCTGGTCTGGTAGGGGTGGTGGCCTGGTGCGTGGTAGTAGGCTGGGCCCGGTCCAGTCTGGCTAAGCCGATGGAAGTGGTGATTCTCTGGTGGTGGGTGGGGCCTGTGGGGTGCGCTGGGTCTGCTGCGGCATGGGGTGTTTGTCTACCAAGTGCCACGTCCTTTAGAGACTTGGCAAACATCCCTACTGTCTGCTTCCTCAGGTGGGAGTGGTAGTGCAGATGCTCTGGGGTGATTGTTAGGTGGTGAGCAACGTGCACGTTCGGGAGTAGGCCACACCCTCTGGTGATGTCAGCGTTGACTTTCTGAATGGAACGGGGATGAAAGTCTTTGCGGGGCAGCAGAGTGGAGATGGTGATGTGGGAGTTGGGGAACCACTCAGAGGCCCTCTCTGCTACTCTGTTGACCAAGCTGCCTACTCTCTCCTGCTCCTCTTGCAGGTTGTTGGTGCCGGTGTGAATAACAATGTGGCCTGGTGTGCCAAAGTCAGGCTGGGACAGGATGTGGAGTGCATCCTGTGTTTTTGGGCACCATATTTTGGACACCTTGTGTTGGGGGAAGAGTTTATCTTCTTGGATGAATTACACATTTGAGTCAATGAGGATGGCCACCTCAGTGGGTTTTACCAGATTAGTGCGTTTACGGTCTGGGGCTGGAGTACACAGGGTCTGTGTACATGTGGGGGTGTATCAGGGGGTGCCAGAGAGCTTCTCTTTGTAGTAGATGTCCCCATGTGAGTCTCCTTGTTGACTGGGGGTGTGGATACAGTGTTGTCTGATGGGGGGGGGGGGGGGGGGGGGGTGTAAGGTGGGTCAATGGGGGTGTTGGGGGTGGTGAGGGGCTGCAGCTTCTCTCTGGGAGTGTCTACAGTCTGTTCTCTGTGCTGTAGCACTCGCTTGATGACAGGCAGCTCTTTTTCCATCTCCTCCTTTACCTGAACCAACTCTCTCCTCATGGTGGCCTTTACATCAAGCGCTGTGGTAAGGCTCTCTCAGCTCCTGGACAGTTCTTCAGATGGGTCCTGCACTGGTTGATCTGGTCCTGTAGAAGCTCTGTCTGGGCTGGTGGTGGTGTAGTTGGGGGGCTGCTCCTTCAGCTCAGTAACCCTTACCTCTAACAGAGCCAGCCTGTCTCTCAGCAGGCTGGAGGTGGTGTGGCTGGGGGGCTGCTCCTTCAGCTCAGTAACCCTTACCTCTAACAGAGCCAGCCTGTCTCTCAGCAGTCTGGAGGTGGTGTGGTCTTGGCTCTGGTGGTTGTAGGCAGGCAGGGGGGAGGATAGACCTGTTGTGTAGGTCTGGGCCTGGGCTCCTGCTGTTGGGGTGCCTGAGGTGAGGGGAGAGGTCGGGGTGCTATCCATTTATTTTTTGCTTTCCGCTATCTTTTTTAGGGTGGAGAAGTCCTGCACAACAGAGCTGAGTGCAGCCTCACTGCCCTGGACCATGACAGTGTGGTTCTGGTACATGTTTACCGTCAGAAACCTGTTTTCCTGGTCCTTATCGCTGTCCTAAAAAAATGTAGATTTGCCTTCCCTTGCAGGTGTCTTTTTTTGTGGTATAGCTGAAATGTCTGGTTCCAGCTGTATGCCAGGCGGTCTGTGTAAAATAACAGGTTTGTAACAGTCCTGTTTTGTGAGCAGTCGGCAAACAACGTTTCTGGGTTCTCCCTCAGAATTCTGTGTTTAAAATGTATTCTTCCCTTCTCTGATTTGATTTCTGCTGGGTATTCAAAAAAAGGGGGTGAAAGTCTCTCAGTGTCTGTTGCTGCTGTGGCTGCTAGCGCTGCCTCAGTGGCCATGTTGCTATGGTTACCACTAGTAAACAGTTGGAGCTAGACGGTAAGCTAGCTGACAGATTTGAATGTGGCTAGCTACCATGATTAAGATTGCCAGAGAGTGAGTTAAAAGACCAATCTTTACCTCCTGTGTCGATCTTTAGTTGTACAATTTGATTACCTATAAATTTTTTGCTAATTTAATCGTGTCAATCTCGCTCTTAACAACCAAAAGGTTATGTCAGGAGCTGTTCTTCTGCATGACTTCCCTCACTCTCTCTCTCTCCTTCGCTCTCATAGTTTACTCACTCAGATGGTATGTAGGCTGGTTGATAGAACATACAGGCATGTTTGAGGGACAACTTGACAGGACATATGAGAATACTTGAACCTGAGCTGAGACCCTAGTCTTCTTCCCACTCTTTACCGTTCCTGTTTCTCCGCAGTAACACCCCACTACATTTTGTGATTTTAGTACCTATGCTATCTGTTCTCTCTGCTTAAAAGCTTTGAAACAATGCCAGCAAAACGTAACCTAGACTAATTTACTGGCTAACATAGCCAGTAGTCGTACTACCAGTAGTAGTAGTCGTTCACGCTCTCTCAGCTTTGTTTGTATTGTCACAACACTCGTGGATATGTGTAGAACAGTGCATTGCCATTATTTGTTATGACTAATACAATGCAGGTTTAGAGATAGACCTCTCTCACATTTCTCCAGATCTAGTGTTTTTGTTGTTGTGTTGATTTATATCTAAGGGAAGGTCATCCAATTCTGGTGTTATATTTTACTTGTAAAAGTTTTTTTTAGATTTTATTTATGATTGTATTTTTTTATGATATAAAACATACACACAACAAAATACAGACGCACACAAACCTCCAACACTACACCTGCCCAGACCCCCGGTTGACACCCCCATCTCCATCGCCCGCATCACTCTGCGTCACATGGTCTTAAACTGCACCATTTTGTTTCTCTGTCGCCCACGCACTTTCAACATTTAGATAACAAAGCATTTCACCTGGTGTTATATTTTACGTGTAGCTCATAAACTGCTCTATTTTCATACTTCTTTTCACTTTAGGTTGAGGGGATAGTGAGAAGAGCACAGCAGCTAAAATGTTTCAGAATGGTGGGTGTGGGTTTAAGGACTTCAACACTGAGTTAATGGCACTTAATCTGGTTGATTTGGATTCTAGGTACATTTTCTGCAAATTCAAGACCTTTGGATCTCAAGCCTAAATATCCTGGCCCTACTTAGTTGGGCAGCTCAGTTATTGAAGTTGGATTACTGCCATCTGCTGGATCATAAAAATACTGCTGCTGTAATTCATGACATTAAATCAGAGCCAAATACAGTGAAATGCTTACTTACAAGCCCTTAACCAACATTGCAGAAAAATGCCACAAAAAAATAAAATAAAAGTAACATAATTATAGAGCAGCAGTAAAATAACAATAGTGAGGCTACATAAAGGGGGTACCGGTACAGAGTCAATGTGTGGGGGAACCGGTTAGTCAAGGTAATTGAGGTAATATGTACATGTAGGTAGAGTTAAAAACATGCATTGTTTTTTGTTGTTTTACCATCATCTTTGAAACGCAAGAGAAAGGCCATAATGTATTATTCCAGCCCAGGCACAATTTAGATTTTGGACCAAAAGATGGCAGCAGTGTATGTGCAACGTTTTAGACTGATCCAATGAACCATTGCATATCTGTTCAAAATGTTGTATCAAGACTGCCCAAATGTGCCTATTTGGTTTATTAATACATTTTCAAGTTCATAATTGTGCACTCTCCTCAAACAATAGCATGGTATTATTTCACTGTAATAGCTACTGTAAATTGGACAGTGAAGTTAGATTAACAATAATTTAAGCTTTTTGCCCATATCAGATATGTCTACATCCTGGGAATTGTTTTAGTTGCTTACACTCTCAAGCTAATCACATTAGCCTACGTTAGGGCAACCGTCCCATGGGGGAGGCACACTGATCAAATAGAGGTTAAAGTGACTATGCATAGATAATAACAGAGTAGCAGCAGCGTAAAAGAGAGGGGTGGGGGGGGGGGGGGGCAATACAAATAGTCTGAGTAGCCATTTGATTAGATGTTCAGGAGACTTATGGCTTGGGGGTAGAAGCTGTGTAGAAGCCTCTTGGACCCAGAGGTGGCGCTCTGGTAACATTTGCAGTGCGGTAGCAGAGAGAACAGTCTATGACTAGGGTGGCTGGAGTCTTTGACAATTTTTAGGGCCTTCCTCTGACACAGCCTGGTATAGAGGTCCTGGATGGCAGAAAGCTTGGCCCCAGTGATGTACTGGACCGTACGCACTACCCTCTGTAGTGCCTTGCGGTCAGAGGACGAGCAGTTGCCATACCAGGCAGTGATGCAACCCGTCAGGATGTTCTCGATGGTGCAGCTGAATAACCTTTTGAGGATATAAGGAAGGACCCATGCCAAATCTTTTCAGTGTCCTTCGGGGGAATAGGTTTTGTTGTGCCCTCTTCACGACTGTCTTGGTGTGCTTGGACCATGTTAGTTTGTTGTTGATGTGGACGCCAAGGAACTTGAAGCTCTCAACCTGCTCCACCACAGCCCTGTCGGTGAGAAAGGGGGGTGCTTCCTGCTTTAGTTTTTTCTTGTTAGCAGAAATCAGGAGGATAGAATTATGGTCAATTTGCCAAATGGAGGATGAGGGAGAGCTTTGTACGTGTCTCTGTGTGTGGAGTAAAGGTGATCTAGAGTTTTTTTCCTTCTGGTTGCACATTTATCATGCTGGTAGAAATGAGGTAAAACAAATTTAAGTTTCCCTGCATTAAAGTCCCCAGATACTAGGAGCGCCGCCTCTGGATGAGTGTTTTCCTGTTTGCTTAATGACCTTATACAGCTCATTAAGTGCCAGCATCGGATTGTTCTGATAAATAGACAGCTATGAAAAATATAGTTGTAAACTCTCTTGGTAGGTAGTGTTGTCTACAGCTTATTAGGAAATACTCAACCTCAGGCGAGCAAAGCCTCGATACTTCCTTAATATTACTTTTCGTGCTCCAGCTGTTGTTTACAAATACTGTATACACAGACCGCTACCCCTTATCTTACCGGAGGCAGCTGTTCTATCTTGCCGATGCAGTGTAAAAGGGCAGCCATCTGCTCCGCCGCCATTCTGGGACAGAGAGCCGGCTACTGATGGCTATTTAACAGTCTGATGGCCTTTTAGTATCTCGTTCCCAGCTTTGATGCACCTGTAGCGACCTCGCCTTCTGGATGATAGTGGGGTGAAGAGACCGTGGCTCGGGTGGTTGATGTCCTTGATGATCTTTTGGCCTTCCTGTGACATCGGGTGCTGTAGGTGTCCTGGAGGACATGTAGTTTGCCCTCAGTGATGCCCTCTGGAGAGGCCCTCTCTGGAGAGCACTGCGGTTGCGGGCGGTGCAATTGCCATACAAGGTGGTTATACAGCCTGACAGGATGCTCTCGATTGTGCATCATGCCAAGCCAAATTTCTTCACCCTCCTGAGGCTGAAGAGGCGCTGTTGCACCTTCTTCACCACACGGTCTGTGTGGGAGGACTGTTTCAGATTGTCAGTGATGTGTATGCCGAGGAACTTGAAACTATTCACCTTCCCCACTGCGGTCGCGTCAATGTGGATAGGGACGTGTTCCATCTGCTGTTCCTGAAGTTCACGATCAGCTCCTTTGTTTTGTTGACATTAACTTCTTATGGTATAGGGGACGGTTGCGTCCCACTTGGGCAAAAGCCAGGGAAAATGCAGTGCGGCAAATTAAAATAAATTATATAAAAATCTAACTTTCATTAAATCACACATGTAAGATACTCAATTAAAGCTACACTCGTTGTGAATCCAGCCAACATGTCAGATTTTAAAAAGGCTTTTCGGCGAAAGCATAAGAAGCTATTATCTGATGATAGCACAACAGTAAACAAAGAGGGTAGCATATTTCAACCCAGCAGGCGCGACATAAAACGCAGAAATAAAATATAAAACATGCCGTACCTTTGTCGAGCTTTTTTAGTTGGCACTCCAATATGTCCCATAAACATCACAATTGGTCCTTTTGTTCGATTAATTCCATCCATATATATCCAAAATGTCAATTTGGCGCGTTTTTTCCCAGAAAAAACAGCTTCCAAAATGCGCAACGTCACTACAAAATATGTCAAAAGTTGCCTATAAACTTTGCCAAAATATTTCAAACTACTTTTGTAATACAACTTTCTTCAAATTGAAGACGGGTCTATCTGAGTTCAATACAGGAACACAACAAACCAAGCTACTTTTCACGTCTTGCGCAACTCTCAACAGTGTTACGCAGTTCCTAGATGGCCTACTTCTTCATTGCACAAATGAATAACCTCAACCAAATTCCAAAGACTGGTGACATCCAGTGGAAGCGGTAGAAACTGAACAGACAGAGACCTAAAAAAATTAAGAATTCTGAACGGTTAGTCCTCAGGGTTTTGCCTGCTACATAAGTTATGTTATACTCACAGACATGATTCAAACAGTTGTAGAAACTTCAGAGTGTTTTCTATCCAAATCTACTAATAATATGCATATCTTATATTCTTGGCATGAGTAGCAGGAAGTTGAAATTGGGCACGCTATTTATCCAAAAGTGAAAATACTGCCCCCTATACCTTTAGAAATTAAGTAAGAGGTTATTTCCTGGCACCACTCTCCCAGGGCCCTCACCTCCTCCCTGTAGTGAATGTTTTACCTGGTTACATGTACGTTGACCAACACAGCAGCTTTTCTGCATGTTTTGTTATTTCTTCATAACTAATCAACAATGAAGTTGGCTGTTTTGGGGGTCAATGGGAAATAAGATTTGGTTTCCCAAATTTGGGGGCGTAGTCGAGGGGAATTCCATTTTTTGTGAATTTGTTTTTTTTTTGGGGGGGGGTCACAAGGGCAATACAATAATAAAAATAAAATTACACTTTTTTAAATATATATATTTTTTACTTACACACCCTCCCACCCATTCCAAACATGCCCCACCCTGTATCTACCCCCCCCCCCCCCCAAAAAAAAGTTTATAAAATTTAAACACCCACCACACTAGTGCCTTGCAGAAGTATTCATACCACTTGGCATTTTTCCTATTTTGTTGCATTGTATTTCATGTAATGGACATACACAAAATAGTTCAAAAAATAACTTGTTTAAAAAAATTCTAAACAATGGTGAAGTGGAAATGTGGTGCGTGCATATGTATTCAACCCCTTTACTCTGAAGCCCCTAAATAAGATCTGGTGCAACCAATTACATTCAGAAGTCACATAATTAGTTAGATTGCACACAGGTGGACTTTATTTTATTTTAGTGTGACACATGATCTCAGTGTATATATACACCTGTTCTGAAAAGCTCCAGAGTCTGCAACACCACCAAGCATGGGGCACCACCAAGCAAGCGGCACCATGAAGACCAAGGAGTTCTCCAAACACGTCAGGGACACAGTTGTGGAGAAGTACAGATAAAGGTTGGGTTATCAAAAATATCCCGAACTTTGAACATCCCACAGAGCACCATTAAATCCATTATTTTAAAAAATAGAAAAAATATGGCACCACAACAAACCTTCCAAGAGAGGGCTGCCCACCAAAACTCACGCACCAGGCAAGGAGGGCATTAATCAGAGAGGCAACAATGAAACCAAAGATAACCCTGAAGGAGCTGCAAAGCTCCACGGTAGAGATTTGGGTATCTGTCCATAGGACCACTTTAAGCAATACACTCCACGGAGCTGGGCTTTAATTGCATTTGGTGTTCGCCAAAAGGCATGTGGGAGACTCCCAAAACATATGGAAGAATGTACTCGGGTCAGATGAGACTAAAATGTAGCTTTTTGGCCATCAAGGAAAACGTTATGCCTGGCGCAAACCTAACACCTCTCATCCCTCCGAGAGCACCATCCCCACAGTGGAACATGGTGGTGGCAGTATCGTGCTGTGGGCATGTTTTTCATCGGCAGGGACTGGGAAACTGGTCAGAATTGAAGGAATGATGGATGGCGCTATATACCGGGAAATTCGTGAGGGAAACCTGTTTCAGTCTTCCAGAGATTTGAGAGTGTGACGGAGGTTCACCTTCCAGCAGGACAATGACCATAAGCATACTGCTAAAGCAACACTCGAGTGGTTTAAGGTAAGACATTTAAATATCTTAAAATGACCTAGTCAACGCCCAGACCTCAATCCAATTGAGAATCTGTGGTATGACTTAAAGATTGTTGTCTGCCAGCGGAAGCCATCCAACTTGAAGGAGCTGCAGCAGTTTTGCCTTGAATGGGCAAAAATCCCAGTGGCTAGACGTGCCAAGCTTATAGAGACACCCCAAGAGACTTGCAGCTGTAAATGCTGCAAAAGGTGGCTCTATAAAGTATGGACTTTGGGAGGGTGAATACTTATGCACGCTCAAGTTCTGTTTTTTTGTCTTTTTCCTTGTTTGTTTCACAATAAAAACATATTTTGCATCTTCAATGTGGTAGGCATGTTGTGTAAATCAAATGATACAACCCCCCCAAAAAACATTTGAATTCCTGGTTGTAAATCAACAAAACAGGAAAAATGCCAAGGGTGTGAATACTTTCGCAAGCCACTGTGCAAAGCAGAGCCATTTGCTAATACAACACCATCAAGTAAGAAGTTTACATCACATCAAATAGTTTAGAGATTTCCAAGGTGGCTACTTTCCATGTTTCCAGAGAGCACTGGCATTATTCATACGGGCAACGGATAACTCCAACATAATCACGTCCTGAATGTATGCTAGCCATTTCCTTATATGAAGGTCATGTGGTGGCAAACAGCACTGAACAAGTTTTTTGGCAGCAGTCAACCCAGCCAGCCAAACTTAGCTGTTTTTCATTCAGTGTACCTGTATCATCGTTAAGCATCAGCGTAATTGGTTCAAGGGTAAGGGGAATTCCTTATGACATGTATATTGACTTAGAGTATAACCAGGTTGCCATGGCAGCAATGGGATTGCAGGGTTGGTTGTTTAGCAATAAAACTGATGTTTGTCGCAATTATGGGGATAGGATTGGCTTAGATTGTTGACAATATGTAAACTATATTTTGTCTCCAAATGTTTATTGAAAATAAACATGAGCACTTGTTGTCTCTCAAATACATTGTTACAGTTGTTGGTTAGCTAGTTATCAAATGTTTTGCCATATTTGCATTGACATGAAATCAGTCAAACATCTCAAAACAAGACATGGTGTCAAGAACAAGATAAAAGTTGCTGAAACTAGCAACCTACGATTCCCCACATGGCAGATTCTTGTAATTGTTTCTAGCTATATGACCGTTCAGAATCATAAAGCTTGGCGTCTGGCCCTATTGATGCGCACGCATAATTTTCGTGACATTGTCATCCAACAATCTTCAAACGTTCTGCTTTCTTAACAAGTTACACGAAGAGCAGTTATGGGGTGGATACCGTTTATGTAACCTTTAAGAACAAATTTTTATTTACAATGATGGCCTACCCCGGCCAAACCCACCCCTAACCCGGACGACACTGGGCCATTTGTGCTCTGCCCTGTGGGACTCCCAATCACAGCCAGTTGTGATGCAGCCCGGGATTGAACCCAGGTCTATAGTGACGCCTTTAGCACTGCAATGAAGTACCTTAGATGGCTGCGCCACTTGTGAGGCCCATATCCATCGTGTGGTGAGGACCTGTTGGAAATTTGAGAATATGTGATTTGTGTGTCTGTTTATCGTGTCATCATGAGCCATATGAAGTGATTAGCCACAAAAATGTATACAAATGTTTTTTCTACATTAGAAGTCATCAATTAAATGGTTATTGTGTAATACTGATAGTATAAAAATCCTCCTCTCTATGGGCCGAAATGCATCGTTGTTAAAGGAATTACATTCCTCTATGTTTTAACACCCAATTAAAATTAAACAATCTGTCAATTCATAAGAATTTGTATAGAAATGGACAAAGCCCAGTCTTAAAGTCAAACAGCAGCTTTTATTCACGAGAGTACTGCTCCTTACACATTTTACCACAGGTTATAAACTGAAAATGACGTCAGCGTTTTCTAAATGTTCCGTCTCTTCTTGACACTTTTAGAAAGGCTCTATAGTTCTCAAGCCTTCCCACCTCCTCTAGAGCCAAGGTCATCCTGTGGAGATAAGCATTCTAGCCAGTCTGGCGATATAGTTAATTCATTTCTACCAAGGAACAGACAGTCATTGTTCTAATTCTTGATTATATTTACACACATTATATTCAGTGCTAGGATTAAAAAGAAAATTCATACATATACAGTAACATAATAGTATTCTGATTAGTACATATACAGTAACATAATAGTATTCTGATTAGTACATATACAGTAACATAATAGTATTCTGATTAGTACATATACAGTAACATAATGGTATTCTGATTAGTCAGTCCTGATTTGAAATTTATACATAATTAGTCATCATTGATAAAAATTCCCTTAACAATCGTATTCTATATTTCTACCAAACATAGAGACCTTCCTTTTTAGTGTTATAACCTTGGATTTAGACTGAATATCCAACATATTTCTCATGTTTTAAAACTTAAGGTGTGCGTGATTTAGCATGTCAGGTACAATGGAACCAATGGAATAGTGTGAAAACTTCATGCCAGGCAAGCTAAACCAAGTGTACCTCAAGTATTCAATTATTGGAGATACTGTATTTGACTGATTTCTGCCCTGATTGTCTGTGCCTTGCAAATATACAGCAATTGGACTGCCAGCAAGGCCAAGATAATGCCAGTTTAAAGTCATAACATCTTTCTAAAGTTAGACTTTTCAGAATGTACACTTTGAAGTTATTGTTACTGCTCAAATTTCACACATAATCTTATAAATCAACACACACTGCACCATTTACATGTGGTTTCCTACTTACTGATGAGCAACCAATAATCCTTAGTGACAGTTACCTGGAAACTAACATTGCAACAACACTCCCCAGTAAACAAAGCCTTTTACAAAAGCCTCCGAGGGAGGATCTGACATCATAAATCAGATGAAATCTTGAGGTTAGACTGAACGCTAATAGTTCACTGCTGTAGGCTACTAATTAAGGCATATGTCTGGCTTAAACACATCATTACACAATGGTCAATAGGCTCTTTGAAGTTAACCCTAATTTTAAAACGAAAGTATTGTGGTGCATTTATAGCACAATGAGTAAAAACGACATTTGTTAGACAGACATGTGCAGATACATGCTTAATATGGGCTGACACTCAGATTTGGATTGTAGAGATTGATACAACTTCTCATTTGCTGTGTTCACATAGGCAGCCAATTCTGATCTTATTTTCACTAATTGGTCTTTTGACCGATCAGCTCCGAAAAATATTTGATTTGACAATATCTGATCAAAAGACCAATTAGTGGAAAAAAAGATCAGAATTGGGCTACCTGTCTATACGCAGCCATTAAGGCTCAGAAATTAACTGTCATGAATGAACTTTTACAGCATAACACACCTACCTGCTTGTGAAAAGTAGAACTACCCTCAGTACTGTACAGTAGATGAAAGTGTAAAACCAGAGCCGAATCGGAATTTATTTGACAAATGTAAAATATATAGAGTTGCCTCAGCCAAATGCAACAATACACACATTAAATATCATTGAGGATTAAAAACAAAACAACACTTATTTTCATTGGCTCTGTTTGAAACAACTTCAGCTCATTGGCATGATAATGACTTTTTTTAAACATCAGAAAAGTAATTTATGGTTGAGCATTAGAAATCTAAAACTCAACCACGTGTGTACAATTTAATATATTTCAAATAAATGTTTTCAATAGGGGATGTATTATATACACTGCATATTATGAGAAACATAGCCTTGTCATGTCAGAAGTTTCACCTAGGGCACTATATCACCTCTGCATCTAAAAATGTAGTCACTCAGCCCTCATCTTTTTGTTATATTCACTATCTCGAGATTCTCCTCTGCAGCTAATCATTTGATAATCGTATCCGCTGGTGTCTCCACCTTCAGGGTCATTCTGATCCTGGTAATGTAGGGCTATGTTCATTAGGGCACACAAGGGAACATTTTTTGAATGGTTTGGCAACAGAAAACAAAAATTTGCATTTCTTCTTGGACAAGTACTGAAACGGGGAGGGACTACCTAGACATTTTACTTTGTTTGGTACCGGGGCATCAGTGGCACATGAGTCTGAAGTTTGGGGAAGCAAATTTTCACCATAAATATTCACATTTATAATACAGCATTACATGCATCATCACACTTGCAGACTTATGCAAGAGCCTACTATTCCTAATGTGAGGAGTAAATTGGTCACAACTTAGGCTAATATAACTCAATCACTGTGATTTATTTCTTTGCATGGAAAACAGTTGCCTTTTATAATCAAATTTCGGGCAATTCTATTCCACTTTATAGGACAGGAAAATATTTTTTAACATGACAAAAATGACTGGTTAACCTATACTCTGCTGACAGTGACAAACAGATTAAAAACGATAGTCTGCAACTATCTAATAGGCCTAAGAAAAGTACAAATACAGTATGCACAACCACTGTGTGCAGCTCTGGGTTTTGGTCTAGAATGACTGCAAACTCCCGAGTGATGTCACACACTCTGGTACCGGAATGTCTGTGGGCCATTATTAACCACCACATCCTGTACACTGGAACTCCCAATGATGGCTATCTAATCCATAGATTAGGCCCTAAATCATTTATTTCAATTGACTGATTTCCTTATATGAACTGTGACTCAGTAACATTGTGGAAATTGTTTCATGTTGCGTTTATATTCATGTTCGGTGTCTATTATATCATAATTAACTCTGAACCCAAAGCGGCAGTCGACTGCCTTTCTTTAAATTACTGTAGCGTCTGTGAACTGCCTTGTTTGTCTAACAATAATACCTGTGTCAATATTGGAAAGTTTACTTGCAAACTACCTGTTGTCATCAACTAGACAGTGTATGCTGTCATTTCTTTTCACTTCAATACTCAAAATGACAGCACCAAAGCGGACAGGACTTTTCCCTGTGAAAGAGGCTGTATCTATGCTGGTTGGTGATATGGATTCGGACAGGACTTTTCCCTGTGAAAGAGGCTGTATCTATGCTGGTTGGTGATATGGATTCGGACAGGACTTTTCCCTGTGAAAGAGGCTGTATCTATGCTGGTTGGTGATATGGATTCGGACAGGACTTTTCCCTGTGAAAGAGGCTGTATCTATGCTGGTTGGTGATATGGATTCGGACAGGACTTTTCCCTGTGAAAGAGGCTGTATCTATGCTGGTTGGTGATATGGATTCAGACAGGACTTTTCCCTGTGAAAGAGGCTGTATCTATGCTGGTTGGTGATATGGATTCAGACAGGACTTTTCCCTGTGAAAGAGGCTGTATCTATGCTGGTTGGTGATATGGATTCGGACAGGACTTTTCCCTGTGAAAGAGGCTGTATCTATGCTGGTTGGTGATATGGATTCAGACAGGACTTTTCCCTGTGAAAGAGGCTGTATCTATGCTGGTTGGTGATATGGATTCAGACAGGACTTTTCCCTGTGAAAGAGGCTGTATCTATGCTGGTTGGTGATATGGATTCGGACAGGACTTTTCCCTGTGAAAGAGGCTGTATCTATGCTGGTTGGTGATATGGATTCGGACAGGACTTTCACTTTGAAGAGCAATGATGTCGAGGTCAGTGAAATAAGTAAACGTCATATGTATATATGTGTTTGGTGTTGTCAATGTTTGATGCTGTGAAACTTGGGAATAGCTCTCAAATTAGCAAATCCTGTCATGATACCGACCAAGTTTGCTAATCTAATAGTTTGCTAATCTAATAGTTTGCTAATCTAATATCTTGCTAATCTAATATCTTGCTAATCTAATATCTTGCTAATCTAATAGCTATTCCCTTGCTTATCTAATAGCTATTCCCTTGCTAATCACGGTTTTACCTGCATTAAGTAATTTTTGTTCAACAAAGGCTTTCTGCAAGGCAATAAAGACAGATTGATATCTTACAGTATATATATACACTGCTCAAAAAAATAAAAGGGAACACTAAAATAACACATCCTAGATCTTAATGAATGAAATAGTCTTATTAAATATTTTTTTCTTTACATAGTTGAATGTGCTGACAACAAAATCACACAAAAATGATCAATGGAAATCAAATTTATCAACCCATGGAGGTCTGGATTTGGAGTCATACTCATACACTACAGGCTGATCCAACTTTGATGTAATGATTTCACAGTTTGATTTCACAGAAGTGTGATTGACTTGGAGTTACATTGTGTTGTTTAAGTGTTCCCTTTATTTTTTTGAGCAGTGTATATTACTGCATACAGCTGTATGTTAGTGTTTTGCAATGACACTAACATTGTTTAGATATACACAGTAAAAAGTACAGGACCTAAAATCGACCCGTTGGACACCGTTCATAATACAGTGTTGTATTTTGAAGGTATTGTATTATTAATACAATAATGTTGGCACCCTTGACTCATGTGAACATTGTCCCCACGCACAGTGAGGAAGATGGTTCTGGAGGCAAAGAAAAGTCCAAGGAGAATTATACAACTTGGTCGCATCTTGGGGTCACCAAGTCTCTTAATCTACAATTAGACACCACCCCCATGCCAATGCCAAGTTTTTTGGAAGGGTTGCCAGAAAAAAAGCTTTTTGCAAATAACCAATAAATGTAATGTCCAAGAGTTTGATAAATGGCATTGACACTTGGATTATAACAAGGTGCTATGGCCATATGAGACAAAAATAAAGGTCTTTGGCCATACACACCACTGGCGGGTTTTGCGTTGAAAGAAAGATAGAAACTTGGTCAAAAGTGGATCTTCCAGCAAGACAATGACCCCAAGCACACATTAAAAAATATAGATTCCTGAGTTAGAAAAATTAAATAAGTATCAGGAAAATTCTGATGTGGGTGGGGCATTCACGTTGGCATGTAGCTACACTTACTAAGTGTGTAATGTAGTGTATATTTGGTATACAGAAGTAAGTACTGTGTGTCTAAGACAATTTCCCCCTTGGGGACATTAAAGATCATCCTAACAGTACATCAACATATACAGTATATCACATACAACAACAATATAGGCATGTGTGGTTAATGGCTAAGTGTTCAATGGTTTTGAGAGCTAATTATGAGACAAAACAGACCCGAGTCGTTCCTCCAGTGCAACCGATCCACGTCTCCTGGAAGAATCCAGGGTCCCTCCTCAGGCAGTATATGCGCAACTGGCAGGCATTGTCGTAGATGACAATCTTGGGACCTAAACACATATGTATATGTAAGGAACAAAACAGGAACTACATTTGTTTCCAGACACTTTGCCTGGGGAGGATGTTAAACAGAAACAGGTCCAAGATACGTGACAGAGAACACAGAGGATACACAGTGTTGAACATGATGGAGAAGCCGAGACATACGCCTATAAAGTGAAGTATCTACATAATAATGGAGAAGCCGAGAAGTATCTACATAATAATGGAGAAGCCGAGAAGTATCTACATAATAATGGAGAAGCCGAGAAGTATCTACATAATAATGGAGAAGCCGAGAAGTATCTACATAATAATGGAGAAGCCGAGACATACGCCTATAAAGTGAAGTATCTACATAATAACGCGGTGGTGATATTCAATGTATTTCTTGTTAAAGTGTTTCTTGTAGGAAAGTATAAACCACAGCAACTTGTAATTTCCCATGTATGCAGAACAAAGTGAAAACGCTGGGAATGAGAGTGGGATGTCTGCCTGCAGTCATCTGTCTTGTGTCTGGATCTGCTGTGTACATCTCCCTCACAGGAGCACAAATAATGAAATAAGAATATGGCTCCAACAACTTTTTTATACTTAACTAAGCAAGTCAGTTAAGAACAAATTCTTATTTACAATGACAGCCTAGGAACAGCAGGTTAACTGCCTTTTTCAGGGGCAGAAAGGTTTTTACCTTGTCGGCTTGGGGATTTGCTCTATCAACCTTTCGGTTACTGATCCGATGCTCTAACTACTAGGATACCTGCCACCTCAACAATTACCTTGTCTGATTAGTGGAGTGGAGACCTAGTGTGTCCTGAACCTTGGGCTCAACCTCCTGAAAATGGCATCAACCTGGGGAAATGTAGGGATGGAGGGCACGAGAACAAAAATAAAATGGTACTCTGCAAGTCTCATTATTAATTCTGGTTGGCTGTTGATGTGGAGAAACTTCATAGCCTCCATTTCTTCGATGAAGCCGCACACGGCGTCACAGTAGTGGAGAAAAACAAAGGCTGGGGAGTTCTTCTCCCAAGAAAGTGCGGTAGGGCTCGCTTGGTCAGATGGGGTCAGGGATTGCTGAAGTAGCGACAAGAGAAAGGTGGTACTCTTCTCAGCACGAGACAGCAGATCCTTGTGCTCCACATGAAGCAGGCCTTCAGAAACATACTTCTGTAAAAGCTTCCTCACAGGTGACTTAGGAATTAGTGTCCTGCAGTTGTGACTGGTAAAGTCAAGAAATAACTACTGAATAATTGAGTGAAAAACAAAATGTTGATACGATATTTACAGAGGGACAAGTAAAGGCAGGTTAACAATACTCACTGTCAACTTTGTTTTCCTTTGAGTGGAAAATAGTAAGCACATATTAATGGTTAAGAAAATGTTCAGACATTCAAACAAGAACAAATTGCCATAAATACTTATCTTCCAGTGTCCAGTATTGGGGATGGAACTTGAAGGTCGCTTTCAGATCTCTATTACAGGAACCACCTCACTGAAAACAACAGACAATAATATACAGTACTCATTGAAGTAAATTGCATACCTTGTAATGTAACATACAGTGCCTTCAGAAAGTATTCAGACCCATTTTGTTACGTTAATCTAAAATGTATTAAATTCTTTTTTTTCTTATCAATCTACACACAATACCACACAATGGCAAAGTAAATATAGGTTAAGAAATGTATGCTAATTTATTAAAAATAAAAAACTGAAATATCACATTTACATAAGTATTCAGACCCTTTACTCAATACTTTGTTGAAGCACCTTTGGCAGTGATTACAGCCTTTTCTTTGGTATGACGTTACAAGCTTGGCACACCTGTATTTGGGGGGTTTCTCTCATTGTTCTCTGCAGATCCTCTCAAGCTCTGTCAGGTTGGATGGGGAGTGTTGCTGCACAGCTATTTTCAGGTCTTTCCAGAGATATTCGACTGGGTTCAATTACAGGCTCTGGTTGGGCTACTCAAGGACATTCAGAGACTTGTCCCGAAGCTACTCCTGTGTTGTCTTGGCTGTGTGCTTAGGGTCGTTGTCCTGATAGAAGGTGAACCGTCGCCCCATTCTGAAAAATATCCCTACAGCATGATGCTGCCACCACAATGCTTCACCATAGGGATGGTGCCAGTGTTCCTCCAGACGTGACGCTTGAAATTCAGGCCAAAGAGTTACATTTTTGGTTTCATCAGACCAGAGAATCTTGTTTCACATGGTCGGAGAGTCTCTAGGTGCCTTTTGGCAAACTATAAGCGGGCAGTCATGTGCCTTTTACTGAGGAGTGGCTTCCGTCTGGCAACTCAACCATAAAGGCCTGATTGGTGGAGTGCTGCAGAGATGGTTGTCCTTCTGGAAGGTTCTCTCATCTCCACAGAGGAACTCTAGAGCTCTGTAAGAGTGACCATCCGGTTCTTGGTCACCTCCCTGACTAAGGCCCTTCTCCCCTCGATTGCTCAGTTTGGCCGGGCAGCCAGCTCTAGGAACAGTCTCAGTGGTTCCAAACCTCTTACATTTAAGAATGAGTCCACTGTGTTCTTGGGGACCTTCAATGCTGCAGACAATTTTTGGTTCCCTTCCCCAGATCTTTGCCTCGACACAATCCTGTCTCGGTGCTCTACGGAAAATTCCTTTGACCTCATGGTTTGGTTTTTGCTCAGACATGCACTGTCAAATGTTTGGACCTTATATAGACTGGTGTGTACCTTTCCAAATCATGTCCAATCAATTGAATTGACCACAGGTGGACGCCAATCAAGTTGTGGAAACATCTCAAGGATGATCAACGGAAACAGGATGCACCTGAGCTCAATTTCGAGTCTCATAGCAAAGGATCTGAATACTTATGTAAATAAGGTATTTCTATTTATTTTTTTAATTTCTAAAATGTCTAAACCTGTTTTCACTTTAATTATGGGGTATTACAGTGCCTTGCAAATGTACAGTATTCATCACCTTTGGTGTTTTTCATTTTTTTTTTGCATTTCAACCTGTAATTTAAATTGTTTGGATTTCATTATTTGGATTTCATGTAATGGACATACAAAAAATAGTCCAAATTGGTGAAGTGAAATTTTAAAAATTACTTGTTTAAAAAATAAATAAAAAATGGTGAAGTGGAAAAGTTGTGTGTGCATATGTATTCACCCCCTTTGCTATGAAGCCCCTGCAACCAATTACCTTAAGAAGTCCCATAATTAGTTAAATAAAGTCCACCTGTGTGCTGTCTAAGTTTCACATGATCTGTCACATGATCTCAGTACAAATACACCTGTTCTGAAAGGTCCCCGAGTCTGCAACCCCTCTAAGCAAGGGGCACCACCAAGCAAGCGGCACCATGAAGACCAATCAGCTATCCAGCTAACAGGTCAGGGACAAAGTTGTGGAGAAGTACCGATCAGTGTTGGGTTACAAAAAAATATCAGAAACTTTGAAAATCCAACAGAGCCACATTAAATCCATTATAAAAAAATGGAAAGAATATGGCACCACAACAAACCTTCCAAGAGAGGGCCGCCCACCAAAGCTCACGGACCAGGCAAGAAAGGCATTTATCAGAGATAACCTTGAAGGGGCTGCAAAGCTCCAGAGCATAGAATGGAGTATATGTCCATAGGACCACTTTATGCCGTACACTCCACAGAGCTGGGCTTTACGGAAGAGTGGCCAGAAAAAAAACTTTGCTTAAAAAAAATAAATAAGCAAACACGTTTGGTGTTTGCCAAAAGGCATGTGGGAGACTCCCAAAACATATGGAAGATGTACTCTGGTCAGATGAGACTCAAATTTAGCTTTTTGGCCATCAATAAATAAGCCATGTCTGGCGCAAACCCAACACCTCCTATCACCCAGAGAACACCATCCCCACAGTGGAACATGGTGGTGGCAGCATCGTGCTGTGGGGATGTTTTTCATCGACAGGGACAGGGAAACTGGTCAGAATTGAAGGAATGATGGATGGCACTAAACACAGGGAAATTCGTGAGGAAACCTGTTTCAGTCTCCCAGAGATTTGAGACTGTGACAGAAGTTCACCTTCCAGCAGGACAATGACCCTAAGCATACTGCTAAAGCAACACTCAAGTGGTTTAAGGGGAAACATTTAAATGTCTTGGAATGGCCTAGTAAATGCCCAGACCTCAATCCAATTGAGAATCTGTGGTATGACTTAAAGATTGCTGTACACCAGCGGAAGCCATCCATCTTGAAGGAGCTGGAGCAGGTTTGCCTTGAAGAGTGGGCAAAAATCCCAGTGGCTAGATTTGCCAAGCTTATAGAGACATACCTCAAGATACTTGCAGCTGTAATTGCTGCAAAAGATGGCCCTACAAAGTATTGAATTGGGGGGGGGGGGGGGGGTGAATACTTATGCACGCTCAAGTTCTTTTTTTTTGTTGTCTTATTTGCTTTTGTTTCACAATAAAATATTTTGCATCTTCAAAGTGGTAGGCATGTTGTGTAAATCAAATGATACAAACCCCCCAAAAATCTATTTTCATTCCAGGTTGTAAGGCAACAAAATAGGAAAAATGCCACGAGGGGTGAATACTTTCACAAGCCACTGTACGTGTACACTGCTGAGATTAAAAAAAAATATTTAATCCATTTTAGAATAAGACTGTAATGTTACAAAATGTTGAAAACATCTAAGGGTCTGAATACTTTCCGAATGCACTGTATTAAGGGCATGCATAAAATAAATTGACTTGATGTTGTCCTGGCAGATTGGTCATTTGTATCCAGCTACAAAATCAACTGACAGAAGACCGAGAAATACATCATTATCTCCAAATTTGCGCTATGCCTCTTCCCCCATCATGTCGTGTCATCTTCAAGCATGCTGTGAATCTGAGTTGGTTGGCTTTGAGAGATAGATGTCAAATCGAAAATCAAGTTCAAAGGGGTATCTTAGGTCACAGAGTCCCAGTGTACGTACACACGACTGCTTGTGTACAGTCGCACGTCATCTACCTCCGGTTGGACATCTGCTGCACTGCCCTAGGCACTGCCACAGTAGGGGTAAAAAAGGAGTATGACATTTAACTCCTCAAACGATTGTGGTCGCGCTGTGCCATATTGTTCCTGTAACAAAAAGTGAAATTCAACCACAATCAGATTACACATGGTGAGATATGTACTGGATCATATACATATGTGATACGGCTTTGGTTAAACATGATGTGGCTAATGTAATTGTTTTGTCATGTCTTGCAGATAAAAAATTATAAAAGGCCACTGGAATCTCAAATGGCACTGTCCACTAGAAATTGCCATTTTACAAATGTCAGGGTATGAGGATTCCACCAGAAGTGTATTCCGGATCTGGATGGACGTGGGACGCTCTACACCTTTCAGAAGGTCTTCCAGGCCACATACATGGCTGCAATTGTTGGGTTGCATACTGCATGTTTGACATTTCATCATCCCTCCACTTACTTTGACAATTCCATGATTGTCAATTTCCAGCATAAAGTGGATGGTGGAGAATTGAATTTGTTAGATTTTCTAGAAAAAAAAATTGCGACAAAGAGCTTAACACCGGTTACATCATTTCAGCACTATTTCAGATTAATTTAACCATTACCTCTGTTGTGCCAAGTCGGGTATAGCTGTGATCTGTAAAATAAAACATACATCTGGTAGCACGTAGTAGGGACCCATTTGGTTACTGGGTTTGTTCTTTGCAAAAGTGTAAAATAATTAACATTTAAGAAGGAAATAAACAAGTGAACCCATATCCCTTCCACCAGAGGGCACATGCACCATATTGAGCTGGTCTTCATTAAATGCCCTGATTTGCTCACAGTCCAGTCTGGCACAATCTACAGTGTATGTTGATTACAAAATAGAGGAATAGCTAATGTGTCATATCGACATACAGTACATAAACAAATATACATAAAAAGATGCGGCGATGTGGGCAGATCACCAAAAGAAACACATTTTAGCGTTGTCTCTACATGTGCACATGTAAAGCCTTTTACTGCCCTCACTAAACATTAGTGATAACTGCTGATAACTGCTGATAATTGCAAATTCCTCAGTCTTTCAACAAAAAAAAGTATCATCTTGGACACACGCCTAGAGGAAGTAAGAACACACAATACTATGTTGGCAACAAATGATTAAGTATAACCAAACATGGCACTCAAATTAAGATGCTATGTTAAGTTGTTGAATGTGGAAATGAGGAAAGATTTCCCAGCCTCATCCAACAACATCATGCTCTCGGTCTTTAATAGGAGACAGATGTATTTGTCCAGGTCAGATAGAGCTGGTGGCCATCCCTGCCTTGTCATTTTGGAGTCACTTTTATTGTAAATAAGAACAGAATATGTTTCTAAGTACCTATTCATGAATCAGTTCTTTGTCAGATTCACTAACAATTTGGCTAGTTGGCTCATTCAATGAGGTTACAAGGTTTTTTCATTGAACATCCTTTTTAACATAGGTTGTTGATATTCTATTGATGGTAATAACTGAAAACATGGTTTATACAACTCTTGTACAACTCTCGCAACAATTTGCGTACCCCCCCAATAGATCCACGGATGATGCAATCTCTATCGCACTGCACCCTGCCCTACCCCATCTGGACAAGAGGAATACCTATGTAAGAACGCTGTTCATTGACTACAGCTCAGCCTTCAACACCATACTACCCTTTAAGATTGGGGCCCTGCGTCTGAACCCCACCCTGTGCAACTGGGTCCTGAGCTGTGTCCGAATACTCATATTAACTATACTATTTTTGACGTGAATTGAGTAAATTGTATGCCGATTGGTCATAGATATAGCTAGTATGCCAAAAGTTACCGGATGTCATACTAAATCCGCCAAAATATGAAGTATACATGCAGCGGACACTATTTCCGTGCTTTTAGGGCCCATAATGCAATTCTTCAGAAAATGGGCGTGGCTTCATAACGTTTTCAGATTTGAAGAAAATGGGGAAAATTATGTAGACAAATTCATTGCTTTAACTAATTATGACAAATGTTAAGAAAATGTTGAGCAATGTGATAAAGTAATGACTTTTCAAATAAGTTACGTTACACGTTATGTTGGTTGACAATTTTTTATCTACGCTATCCTTACGAACCACATAGCATTACAGCAGTATGTACCGGTATGTTAGCTAACTTAGTTACCTAAGGTTAGTTGGCTACTAATACATCTAACTTGCCAGGCAGTATTATTAACTATCTAACTAACTACCCAATGTTTATTGGCTTGATTATTCACATCATTCTTAGCTAAATTGTATAGTTGTTGTGCATTTCAATGGACATTGTTCATTCTGGCTATCTACTCTGACTTCAGAGCACTCTCTCGCAGAATAACTGATGAATTTACGAACACTCAACACCCGTTGAATATGGCCGGTGCCAGTAAACGTTGGCAAAAAAAGCCAAATTAAATGGTTGCCACTAGCACAGTTACAGTCACCAAAGCTCTGAATAACACGAAAATAGCCTAACCAGCTCTGCTAGGGCGAGTAAAATGGTCAGAGTGAGGTGTTCTCTCATTTGTGTCTGGAAGTAGCTAGCCAACGTTGCCCAGTTAACTTGGGTGCTTGACTGCCTTTGAATGCTCGGATCAACCCTACTCCTCGGCGAGCGTCCAGTGTGCACTCTGAACGCTCCGAGAGTGTAATGCTCTGAATTTAGGACCGGACAATTTGACAATGCTCTGGGTTTACAAACGCCCAGAGCGCACTCTGGCACTCCAGACTGAATTTACAAACACACCTGAAATTGCAAAATGTTTAACTAACCATTTGTTATGCTAACAAGCTACCAAGAGGTTGCATAGCAACAGCATCAACTTCCAGTAGACAGGCAAACCTCTAGTATGCTCAACTGAAATGATACCGTTCGTTTACAGTATACTAAAATTAACTAATAGTATATAGTATGTAGTATAAACTCATTAAGTATTTTGTATACAGTATGTTAGTGTGGGTATTCGAACACAGCTCTGGACTTCCTGACGGGCCACCTCCAGGTGGTTAAGGTAGGAAACAACACCTCCACTATGCTGATCCTCAACAATCAATCAATCAATCAATCAAATTTATTTTATATAGCCCTTCGTACATCAGCTGATATCTCAAAGTGCTGTACAGAAACCCAGCCTAAAACCCCAAACAGCAAGCAATGCAGGTGAAGAAGCACGGTGGCTAGGAAAAACTCCCTAGAAAGGCCAAAACCTAGGAAGAAACCTAGAGAGGAACCAGGCACAGTGGCCCCACAAGGGTGGATGCTCAGCCCCCTCCATGTACTCCTTGTTCACTAATGACTGCATGGCCACGCACATCTCCAACACAGTCATCAAGTTTGCAAATGAGTGGTAGCCCTGATTACCAACAATGATGATATCGACTACAGGGAGGAGGTGGAAGCCCTGGCAGAGTGGTGCCAGGAAAATAACTTCTCCCTTAAAGTCAACAAAATGAAGGAGCTGAGCGTGGACTTAAGGAGACAGCAGACGGAGCATGTACCCATTTACATTGACGGGACCGCAGTGGAGAAGGTGAAAAGCATCAAGTTCCTTGCTGTAAACATCACTGACAGTGCCTCTTCAATCTCAAGAGGCTGAAGAAATGTGGGTAAGTTCGTTTCGTCCTCGGAAGATACTGCAATCTCCTGGGGCTGGGGGTTGGAGTTGCGGGTAGTCGAGACAGAGACGAGGAAACCTCCCTCTCCAAATGGTCTCCATTTGTTTCCTCCATCGGCGACTCTTGCTGGATCGGCTCTGCTGCTAAGACCCTCACAAACTTTTATAGACGCACCATTAAGAGCATCCTGTCGGGTTGTATCACCACCTGGAATGGCAACTGCTCCGCCCACAACCGCAAGGCTCTCCAGAGGATGGTGTAGTCTGCCCAATGCATCACCGTGGACACACTGCTTGCCCTCCAGGACATCTACAGCACCCAGTGTCACAGGAAGGCCAAGAAGATCATCAAGGACCTCAGCCCCCCCGAGCCCCGGCCTGCTCACCCCGCTACTATCCCGAAGGTGAGGTTAGTGCAGGTGCATCAAAGCTGGGACTGAGAGACTGAAGAACAGCTTCTATCTCAAGGCCATCAGACTGTTAAAAAGTCACCACTAGCCAGCCTTCGCCCAGTACCCTGCCCTGAACTTTAGTCACTGTCGCTAGCCGGCTACCACTAGATTTACTCTACCATGCATTTTTGAGGCTGCTGCCCTATGTACATAGTCATGGAACACCGGTCACTTTAGTGGTGTTTGCATGCTATTTTGCTGACTTCATGTGTATACGCTGTATTTTTTGTCAAGGCCTATCCTATTTAACTATTGCTCTACATATACTATTCTTCAGATATACATCATAACCTATCCCACATACTATCCACATACTGTCCATATTGACGATACATCCCATCACAAATACAGTACCAGTCAAAAGTTTGGACACACCTACTCATTCCAGGATTTTTCTTTATTTTTTACTATTTTCTACATGCTTGATAATGTACGTGATATCAATAGAGAGGTATATTTTCTGGGTGATTTAAATGTTGACTGGCTTTCATCAGGCAGCCCACTTAAGAGAAAGCTTCAAACTAACTAGTGCCTGGAAGCTGGCTCAGGTTATCAATCAACCTATCAGAGAAGTTATAAACAGCACAGGAACGAAATCATCATCATCATGTATCGATCACATATTAACTAATGCTGCAGAAAATTTGTTTTAAAATAAGTATCCAAATCCAACGAATGTCGTGATCAGAATATATTAGCCATATAGTAGCCATATCTAGGAAAACTAAAGTTCGAAAGGCTGTGCCTAATATTGTGTATAAGAGGTCATACAATAAGTTTTGTGGCAATTCCTATGTTGTTGATGTAAAGAATATTTGTTGGTCCATGGAGTGCAATGAGGAGCAACCAGATGCTGCACTTGATACATTTATGAAATTACTTATCCCAGTTACTAATAAGCATAAACCCATTAAGAAAATGACTGTAAAAACTGTTAAATCCCTGTGGATGGATGAGGAATTGAAACATTTTATGGCTGACAGAGATGAGAAAGAGAAATGGCAAATAGGTCTGGCTGTACAACCGATTGGCAAACATACTGCAAACTGAGAAATCATGTGACTAAACTGAATAAAAAGAAGAAGATACTACACTATGAAACAAAGATAAATTACATAAATTATAGTAAAAGCTTTGGAGCAACTTAAATGACATTTTGGCCAAAAAGGCAAACTCCGCTCCACCATTCATTGAATCAGATGGCTCATTCATCACAAAACCCACTGATATTGCCAACTACATTAATTATTTTTTAATTGGCAAGATTAGCAAACTTAGGCATGACAGCAACAAACGCTGACACTACACATCCAAGTATATTTGACCAAATTATGAAAGACAAGCATTGTAATTTTAAATTCCGTAAAGTAAGTGTGAAAGAAGTAACAAAATTATTGTTTTCTATCAACAATGACAAGCTACAAGAAAGTGTGTGCCCTCAGACCTGGAGAGAAGCACAAGTTATTCCCATACCTAAGAATAGTAAAGCCCCCTTTACTGGCTCAAATAGCCAACCAATCAGCCTGTTACCAACCCTTTGTAAACTTCTGGAAAAAATGGTGTTTGACCAGAGACAATGTTATTTTACAATAAAGAAATTGACAAGAGACTTGCAGCTGTCACGATCGTTACAATAACTGGACCAAAGTGCAGCGGGATCTGGGTTCCACATCTTTTTATTTCTAAGTGAAACTCACAGCAAAACCAAAACAATAAATCTCAAAACGAACACATGAAGCGAACAATAGTGTCCATAGACAAAATCCCACAAAACACAAAGGGGAAATGGCTGCATAAATATGATCCCCAATCAGAGACAACGATAAACAGCTGCCTCTGATTGGGAACCATACCAGGCCAACATAGAAATATAATGACCTAGATGACCCACCCTAGTCACACCCCGACCTAACCAACATAGCGAATAAAATCTCTCGATGGTCAGGGCGTGACACCCTAGTCACACCCCGACCTAAGTACAGTAGGGGAGGGTCTGGGTGGGCATCTACCGTCGGGGGTGGCTCCGGTGCGGGGCGAAGTACCAACTCCGCTCGCGGACACCTCCTCTTTAATGGCGTCTCCGGACCATGGATCGTCGCCGGAGGAACCGGACTGTGGGTCGTCGCCGGAGGCACCGGACCGTGGTTCGTCACCGGAGGAACCGGACCGTGGGTCGTCGCCGGGGACCCGGATTGTAGACTGTCGCCGGAGGCTCCGGACCGTCCGGACACATCAGGCCTCCAATGCGCCTACTCAGTCCAGAGCTTCCGGCGACAGTTTCCAGTCCAGAGCTTCCGGTGACAGTTCCCAGTCCAGACGGTCTGCGGTCCGGAGCCTGCAATTACAGAGATCATACGTTTCCTGTAGTGCTTTGTAAGTAGGAAAACCTGCAAAATCGGCAGTGTATCAAATACTTGTTCTCCCCACTGTATGTGGTAGTAGAGTAGTGGCCTGATCTGTTGTGAATGCATGAATAACTGCCTTCATTTTGCTTTCCAAGGAAGGCAGCAGCTAATGGTAAATAATAATAATAAATAATAATAATAATAAATAATAATAATAATAATAAATAATAATAATAAATAATAATCCATAATAAATAGAAATACAAATATATATGAATGTATCTTTACTCAAATATGAGAATTGAGTTTTTTTTTCCAACACTGAGGAATGCTACATGAAAGCAAGCTATTAAACAAGAGCCTACCTTAAATAACAATAAAACAGTTACATACCAATATAACGCCATCATTTTGGTAGCATAATTCTGATGCAATTCTCCGTTGTCAAGTTGGAAAGCCGTTGTCGATGACCTATGCTCCAGTATAACTAAAATGACAAAATAAGTCAACAAGTCTCTACACACCCATTGTTATTTGTTTCTTAATGACGATGCACTTTCCTCTTGTACACTCCACTGACAGGCCAGTAGTCCTGCTGCGCACTCCTAATTGTCAACTTGGTGTACACAACCTTGTGTTCCTTAGGCAGCAAACGGAAGGCATCTGATATAATCTAATGAATTATTTTAATTCAACCCTAAATCAAGACTTAAAACCTCAGTGTTTTTGCCGTTTCTGATGATATTACAACTTTTGTCCTTTCTATCACGGCCATCTTTGGATTACCCAAATGTCTCCAATGGCAACCCTGTGTCTTGCCTGGTTGACAGAAATATGACCACGGTTTCCTCTTAGCTCATGTTTGCAGCTGTGGCGGTCTCTACAGAGAGATGAGCAAGAGCGGCCGGGCATGTTCCCCCAAGGTTAGGATCACTTCTGTTATCACTGTGATGGAAAGCGACCAAGGTAACAGGTCTCTGGGGAGCTTCCTACTTGGAGATGGTTGCAATGCACTGCCTCATCTCTCTCTCTCTCACACACACACACACACACACACACAAACTGCAATTCATCCTTGCCAGGATTCAAAGTGTTTAGAGGAGAGAGCAGATGGCTGTAACAAATACAGTTATTTTTGTCCCTAAATTGATTACTTTTTTGTCTTGATGCTTTAGCTTTTGTTTTGCTTTAATTAATGCTTGATTGTCTATAGCAAGGTCATAAGGCCCTATGCGTCAAGTCATCTATTTATTTAGAAAAAAATAATTTACAGCCATATCACCAACACTAAACAGTCTCCTTTGAAGCCCCTTTGTCTATGGGTTTTCTATAGCTCTGTCACCATCCAAAAGCCACCATGTGTTTTTATGTCACTGCATTTCCATCTTTGTGTTGTTGCTGCGTTTTGTGCGCTGTGCCGCATGGCTCCTGGGCCCCAAGTCTCATTCCTCCAGTTAGTCAGTTCTCTGTTCAGTGAGGCCCCATGATCATCAGCCTGGTGTTGACAAAGCGTAAAAGACAGTCTGGGCTTGGAGACGCTTTTCAAAATAGAATAGTCACGCCCATTTTTAATGCTCAGTCCATGAATGCTTATCTTCCCGAGAAGATCTGTACTCTGCAAAGGCATAAATAATGGAACATGGAGCCCTTGCAAGAAGAAAATGGCCACAGTCCAGTGGCATAACATGACGAAGCGTTTCATCTACAAAATAACATGGAATCATGTAGTAACCAAAAAAAGTGTTAAACAAATTAAAAAAAATAGATTCTTCAAAGTAGCCACCCTTTGCCTTGATGACAGCTTGGCATTCTCTCAACCAGCTTTACCTGGAATGCATTTCCAAAAGTCTTGAAGGAGTTCCCACATATGCTGAGCACTTGTTGGCTGCTTTTCCTTCACTCTGCGGTCTAACTCTTGCCAAACCTCAATTGGGTTGAGGTCGGGTGATTGTGGAGTCCAGGTCATCTGATACAGAACTCGATTAATCTACTTCTTGGTCAAATAGCCCTTACACAGCCTGGAGGTGTGTCCTGAAATGATAGCACAAACCAGATGCTATGGCATATCGCTGCAGAATTCTGTGGTATCCATGCTGGTTAAGTGTGCCTTAAATTCTAAATCAATCACTGAAAGCCATAACACCTCCTCCTCCATTCTTCACGGTGGGAACCACACATGAGGAGATCATCCGTTCACCTACTCTGCGTCTCACAATAACACGGTTGTTGGAACCAAAAATACAATATTTGGACTCATCAGACCAAAGGACTAATGTCCACCGGTCTAATGTCCATTTCTCGTGTTTCTTGGCCCTAGCAAGTCTCTTCTTATTATTGGTGTCCTTTAGTAGTGGTTTCTTTGCAGCAATTCAACCATGAAGGTGTGATTCACGTAGTTTCCTCTGAACAGTTGAGATGTTGAGATGTGTCTGTGTCTTGAACTCTGTGAAGCCTTTATTTGGGCTGCAATCTGAGGTGCAGTTAACTCTAATGAACTTGTCCTCTGCAGCAGATGTAACTGGTACAACTTATATTTCCTACAATATCATACAAGTTTCAAGTTGTTTTAGTCATATGTACAGGACACACATGATATACACATCCAACAAAACGCTTACTTGTAGGTTCCTTCTCGACAATGCAACAACAATAGGAAATAATAAAATATAAGAATACAAACATAAAGTAAATGGCTCAGTAGAAGAGAATAAACGTATCATAACTGTAATACAGGAAGGCATTATTTATAGTACAATATTTACATGTGTTTTGGGGAAGGGAGTTCGGTGGGCAAGTGTTTAAATTGTGCAGTATTTAGTGGTAATAAAAAAAAGAGTCTCGTAGCAGAAGATGTGATGTGTGTGTTACAGTGCATTCAGAAAGTATTCAGACCCCTTGACTTTTTCCAAATTTTGTTACGTTACAGCCTTACTCTAAAATTGATTAAATTGCTTTATTTTATTTATAAAAAATATTAAACACTTAATCACATTTGCAGAAGTATTCAGACCCTTTACTCAGTACTTTGTTGAAGCACCTGTGGCAGCGAAGCCTTGAGTCTTTTTGGGTATGACGCTACAAGCTTGGCACACATGTATTTGGGGAGTTTCTCCCATTCTTCTCTGCAGATCCTCTCAAGCTCGGTCAGGTCGGATGGGGAGCGTAGTAGCACAGCTATTTTCAGGTCTTTCCAGAGATGTTCGATCAAGTTCAAGTCCGGGCTCTGGTTGGGCCACTCAAGGACATTCAGAGACATGTTCCAAAGCCACTCCTGTGTTGTCTTGGCTGTGTGTTTAGGGTCGTTGTCCTGTTGGAAGGTGAACCCTCACCCCAGCCTGAGGTCTTGAGACGTCTGGAGCAGATGTTCATAAAGAATCTCTGTGTACTTTGCTCCGTTCATCTTTCCCTCAATCCTGACTAGTCTCCCACTCCCTGCTGCTGAAAAACATCCCTACAGCATGATGCTGCCACCACCATGCATCACTGTAGAGATGGTGCCAGGTTTCCTCCAGGCGTGACGCTTGGCATTCAGGCCAAAGAGTTCAATCTTGGTTTCATCAGACCAGAGAATCTTGTTTCACATGGTCTGAGGTGCGTTTTGGCAAACTCCAAGTGGGCTGTCATGCACCTTTTAATGAGGAGTGGCTTCTGTCCGGCCACTCTACCATTAAGGCCTGATTGGTGGAGTGCTGCAGAGATGGTTGTCCTTCTGGAAGGTTCTCCCATCTCCACAGAGGAACTCTGGAGCTCTGTCAGAGTGACCATTGGGTTCTTGGTCACCCCCCTGACCAAGTCCCTTCTCCCCTGATTGCTCAATTTGGCTGGGCGGACATTTCTAGGAAGAGTCTTGGTGGTTCCAAACTTTTTTCATTTCAGAATGACGGAGGCCACTGTGTTCTTCGGGACCTTCAATGCTTCAGACATTTTTTGGTACCCTTCCCCAGATCTTTGCTTCGACACAATCCTTTCTTGAAGCTCTACGGACAATTCTGTCGACCTCATGGCTTGGTTTTTGCTCTGACAGGCACTGTCAACTGTGGGACCTTATATAGACTGGTGTGTGCTTTTCCAAATCATGTCCAATCAATTGAATTTACTACAGCTGAACTCCAATCAAGTTGTAGAAACATCTCAAGGATGATCAATGGAAAAAGCATGCACCTGAGCTCAATATCGAGTCTCTTAGCAAAGGTTCTGAATACTTATGTAAATACTTTTTAATTGTATTTTGTGTGTGGATGAGTGGATGTCTGTGTGGATGTCTGTTTAGGTGTGTGTGTGAGTAAGTGTATGTGTGCTAAGGATTGGAGAGTCAAAACAGGTGGCCAGTCCAGTTCAAGTGTTCAGAATTCTGATTGCTTGTAGATATAATCTGTCTCTGAACCTGTTGGTAGCAGACCTCATGCCTGATACCATCTGCTCGACGGTAAGGGAGGGAACAGCTCAAGGCTGGTGTGTGTGGCGTCCTTGATGATGAAAAGACACCATTACTATTGCTCTCTATAGTCTGGGAAAGATTAGGAAAGATGGGAATGTTTTAATGGTTTCTATACCAGTGGCCCAGAGAGGGAGACACCGGTAGAGTATTGATTATCTGTTGGCACAGCAAGAACTAATCAATCTCATGACCCCACATAGAAGCTTGGGCAACTGCCAACCTCATCGGAGCATGAGTTTGTGTTGCATGAATACAACCACTGTACATAACATGATCAAAAGCTTATAGAGTTCAATGTGGGAAATGTAAAGTACACAACATGTAAATCAAGCACAACATTTATCCAAAATCCTGTTAAGTGTATATTGGATAAATGCAAACTCCATTTACAGTAAGTGCAATATTCCTACAGTTTTTCAGTCCTCCCACCAGCCAAAAACCTGACATAACATCAAATGTTGCTACCTAATCAGCAACTGAACTTCCATAGTGTATCTTTAAGGGGGATTCAAGATGTTTTGTGAATGACTGTATTGTGAAGGATGCCATTTTTGATTAAGGCCAAAAATAGAATATGTTTTCACCTTGAGATAAGGAACAAGTTGATCCTATAGACTCCCATTGGACAGGAAAGTCCATGATCAGAGCTGGCTGTATTTTAAGGCCCTGCGCATCATTACGTGTGTGTGTGCGTGAATAAGTATGCATGCCTGTGTGAGTGCTGGCACATAGCAGGCGGTGTCCAAGGGGGGTGAGAGAAGGCCAGAGAAAGGAGGGCACTGCCCGTGTCTCTGATGAGGTATAGGACATGCTTGGCATGGCTGTGACCACTGTTGCATTATAACACTGTTGCGCAATAAGGCCTTCTCTACATTGAATGCTCTGAGGGGTTGGTATGGGGCCTGTACAGTGCATGCTTTCTGTACCTTGCCCAAAGCAAAGCTTAGAACATAATTAAAAGGTATCAACAATATCATGTGAATAAAGGCCTGCATGGATGCATGGACCATCTCCCCTTCCTGCCAACTTTTCTACCACAAATTCATTAACTTGGTTTAGGGGACGGTTGCGTCCCACTTGGGCAAAAAATAGGGAACACACAGCGCGGCAAATTCCAAAAAATTATATAAAAATCAAACATTATTTATTATTTATTTATGTCCCATAAACATCACAATTGGTCCTTTTGTTCAATTAATTCCGTCCATATATATGGGGCGACAGGTTAGCCTAGTTAGAGCGTTGGACTAGTAACCGGAACGTTGCAAGTTCAAACCCCCGAGCTGACAAATCTGTCGTTCTGCCGCTGAAAGGGCAGTTAACCCACTGTTCCTAGGCCGTCATTGAAAATAAGAATTGGTTCTTAACTGACTTGCCTAGTTAAATAAAAATAAATAAATAAGATATCCAAATGTCAATTTATAAAGTGCGTTTGATCCAGAAAAAAATTCCAAAAAACACAACGTCACTGTAAAATATTTCAAAAGTTGCCTATAAACTTTGCCAAAATATTTCAAACTACTTTTGTAATACAACTTTAGGTATTTTTAAACGTTAATAATCGATCAAATTGAAGACGGGTCTATCTGTGTTCAATACAGGAAGACAACAAACCATGCTACTTTTCACGTCTTGTGCACTCTCAACAGTGTTACCCAGTTCCTAGATGGCCTACTTCTTCATTGCACAAATTAATAATCTCAACCAAATTCCAAAGACTGGTGACATCCAGTGGAAGCGGTAGGAACTGAAAACCAGTTCCTATGAAATACCGTTTGCCAACGAGAAATCACTGAACAGACAGAGACCTAAAAAAAAAAAAATCTGAACGGTTAGTCCTCGGGGTTTTGCCTGCTACATAAGTTCTCTTATACTCACAGACATGATTCAAATAGTTTTAGAAACTTCAGTGTTTTCTATCTATATCCACTAATAATATGCATATCTTATATTCTTGGCATGAGTAGCAGGAAGTTGAAATTGTGCACGCTATTTATCCAAAAGTGAAAATGCTTCCTCCTATCCCCAATTAAAGGACGAGATCTCTCCAAAATAACATTTTGTCACAACGTTTTCAGACCTCAAAAGTAGTCTAATGTCTAAATTAATTCCACACCATCGGTGGGTAGATCCTGCTATCTTCAAAAAGATCCTCAACCCCAAAAGAATGCAAGACAAGTACATAAAAAAATCAATACGAAATGGTATGGTTCTTATCCGTTCCAATCATTTTGGATTAAGACATTATAGCTGCATCTACTCAACAAATTGCCGTAAAGGAACAAAGATGGTTTGGTGAGGAGAGAGGACTAACTATATGTCCAGTGAAAGCAATGGAAGAATTCGATGACTTCCATTACCAACTTTTGTGTGTGATTGTGATCTGAAAGCAAGCACTGATAAACATCCATGCACACATTCAAATCACAGTTATTACTATACAGTCAGAAATAAAGTTTTAATCGTAATCAAACTATCAACACAAAATAGCCCTGTTACACAGTTGATATCATGGACAAATGGGACCAGTTTTGGTCCAAATGGACAGATGGGTGGTATTAAGTACACTGCTTTGTCCCTTATCATGCCTGCTCTATACACATTGCACGTGGGCAGATATATCTGTTGTGTGGAGACTGGAGAGTGGTTCCTAACTCATCCGTGTGCCAGTGTCGTTGCCCTATATATTTGGAATAATGAATATTAATAATTAGTGAGGATTTTAAAGAGGTGGTTATTATGCGTGTGGGATCTGTCAATTTGTTCTATTGGTCTCTTGTCCTATTACTCATAATGTGGGTGCTCTCGAGAGGCTTTTGTGCTTTTCACTAAACATGAAAGTATGATGTCTAACATGTAAGAGAAAGTAGTTTGTCTAAAATTATCAGTAAAGCAACAACTACATGAATGTAAAAAGGTAGTATTTTTGCACACAGCTGTCCAACTTCAATGTAATCCAACTTTCTATTTTCAATGTATTTTGTTCATTTAACCATGGAAGTCATATCGGAATCGATATCCCTTTTAAGGTAAAGTTAAAACATCAACAACAGAAGCGCTTGGGGCAGAATTACAACTTAAAACATGTATTACTCAATGTGTGCCATTGATTTTAATATATGATTTACTCAAACGTTTTATTGACACTTTTTCCTCATGTTATGATGAAAAACGGATTTGTAACCATTAAAGTAAAGGAACTACTCTATTGGTTTTGATCCAGTCAAACATCTCTAGAACTGGTATGCTAGCCTTGCAGTTTTGGCCCATGGCGATGGCACAGATTGTTAGTCCGACCTGTAGCTTAGTCCCTGGACATTAGCAGCTGGGCTGGGGACAACCTGGAGGGTGAGGCTGGCAGAGAACCCTCCGGAACAGGGTGGGTGGATGGATGTTGGCCATATGTGTGTGTTTGCCTATTTGTGTGTATGTGGGCAAGTATCAGCATTTCATCTGCTAGCTGCTCCTCACTCCAAGCGGTTCTAGTTACTTGGCCCTCTCCTATTGGTGGAGAGCTGGGCTATGGGCATTCTGGGTGAATTATAGGGTGAAGAGGAGTGGATGGTTTTAACAGTGTTTGTCCTCTTCCTCGGGGGTGTACTGTAGGCCTGGTCTGCACTTCCTCGTAATCAGCAGCATAGGGATATATAGGGTTTACTCACTCTAAAGGTCGAATCAGACTAAAAGAGAGAAGTAGAGACTGATGATAGTCATTACCCAGCAGGAAATAAATATTACCCAGCAGGAAATAAATATTGAAATGATGTCCTTATGACATAATTAACGATGGAATGGTACAGTTGTATACCGTTCTATAAGGATGTTTTGTTAATGTCTTTTTAGCAAACAGAAAAATTATCTGACATATTCTTCTAATTTTGGTGGCTATTTAATTGAGTTGTCAACAAACGTGAATTAAAATTCAACTAAACTAACCCTTGAAATTATTTTGTTTAATGTTAAAATCGGGTTCGAATGAGTGTACGTTGAACCCTTTTTGCGAATTCAACCAAACAATCCATTGACATTCAACGTCAGTATGTTGAAAGAATATTTTGATAGAACATACTTTTGCCCGGAGAGAAGGATCTGAAATTCCAGTGATGAAAATTATTCTGCTCGCTATTTTGGTTGCAAAAAACAGACACTATATACAAAAGTATGTGGACACCCCTTCAAATTAGTGGATTTGGCAGTTTCAGCCACACCCGTTGCTTACAGGTGTACAAAATCGAGCACACAGCCATGCAATCTCCATAGAAACGTTGGCAGTAGAATGGCCTTACTGAAATGCTCAGTGACTTTCAATCTGGCACTGTCACTTTCACCTTTCCAACATGTCAGTTTGTCAAATGTCTGCCCTGCTAGAGCTGCCCCAGTCAACTGTAAGTGCTGTTATTGTGAAGTAGAAATGTCTAGGAGCAACAACGGCTCAGCTGCAAAGTGGTAGGCCACACAAGCTCACAGAGCAGGACCTCCACGTGCTGAAGCTCGTATGGTGTATGAATCATCTGTCCTTGGTTGCAACACTCACTAGGAGTTCCAAACTGCCTCTGGAAGAAACGTCAGGACAATAACTGTTCATCAGGAGCTTCATGAAATGGGTTTCCATGGCCGAGCTGCTGCACACAAGCCTAAGATCACCATGCTCAATGCCAAGCATCGGCTAGAGGGGTGTAAAGCTCGCCGCCAATGGTCTCTGGTGCAGTGGAAACACGTTCTCTGGAGTGATGAATCACGCTTCACGAATCTGGGATTGGCGAATGCCAAAACAAGGCCCCTTAGTTGCAGTGAAGGGAAATCTTAACGCTATTCGTGCATACAATTACATTCTAGATGGTTCTGTGCTTCCATCTGTGACAACAGTTTGGGGAAGGCTCTTTCCTGTTTCAGCATGACAATGCCCCCATTCACAAAGCGAGGTCCATGCAGAAATGGTTTGTCGAGTTTGGTGTGGAAGAATTTGACTGGCCTGCACAGCAGCGTAGGCTGCTGAGGGGAGGATGACTCATAGTAATGGCTGGAATGGAGTCAATGGAATGGTATAAAACATGTGGTTGATACCATTCCATTGACTCCATTCAAGCCATCCTCCCCTCAGCAGCCTCCAATGCAGCACAGAGCTCTGACCTCAATCTCATCGAACACTTTTGGGATGAATTGGAACGCCGACTGTGTGCCAGGCATAATCGCTCAACATCAGTTCCCGACCTCACTAATGCTTTCGAGGCTGAATGGAAGCAAGTCCCAGCAGCAATTTTCCAAAATCTAGTGGAAAGTCTCCCCAGAAGAGAGGAGACTGTTATAGCACCAAAGTGGAGACCAACTCCATATTAATGCTCATAATTTTGGAATGAGATGTTCGACGATCAGCTGTCCTCATAATGTTGCTCATGTAGTTTATCTAAGGGAGAAAAAAACGTCATAAATAATGTCCAGAGTGTACCTCTGTAAACAGCCCTAAACTACCACATACAGAGCATTCGGAAGTATTCAGACCCCTTCACTTTTTTCACATTTTGTTATGGTACAGCCTTATTCTCAAATGGATATTATTTTTCCTCATGAATCTACACACAATACACTATAATGACAAAAAAAAACAGGTTTTTAGACATTTTTGCAAAAGTATTACAAATAAGAACAGAAATACCTTATTTACATAAGTATTCAGATCCTTTGCTATGAGACTCGAAATTGAGCTCAGGTGCATCCTGTTTCCAATGATCATCCTTGAGATGTTTCTACAGCTTGATTGGAGTCCATCTGTGGTAAATTCAATTGATTGGCATGATTTGGAAAGGTACACACCCCGGTCTATATAAGGTCCCACAGTTCACAGAGCATGTTAGAGGAAAAAACCAAGCCATGAGGTCGAAGGAACTGTCAGTAGAGCTCCGATACAGGATTATGTCAAGGCACAGATCTGGTACCAAAGAATTTCTGCAGCATTAAAGGTCCCCAAGAACACAGTGCCCTCCATCATTCTGAAATGGAAGAATTTTGGAACCACCAAGACTCTTCCTAGAGTTGGCCATCCCAGCCAAACTGAGCAATCGGGGGAGAAGGGCTATAGTCAGGAAGGTGACCAAGAACCCGGTGGTCACTCTGACAGAACTCCAGAGCTCCTCTGTGGATATGGGAGAAATGTCCAGAAGGACAACCATCTCTGCGGCACCACCAATCAGGCCTTTATGTTAGATTGGCTCAACGGAAGCCACACCTCAGTAAAAGGCACATGACAGCCTGCTTGAAGTTTTCCTAAAGGCACCTAAAGGACCAGATTCTCTGGTCTGATGAAACCTAGATTGAACTCTTTGGCCTGAATGCCAAGCGTCACGTCTGGAGGAACCCAGGCATCGCTCATCACCTGGTCAATACAATCCTATGGTGAAGCATTGTGGTGGCATCATCACGCTGTAGGGATGTTTTTCAGTGGCAGGGACTGGGTGACTAGTCAGGAAAGATGAACGGAGCAAAGTACAGAGAGATCCTTGATGATAACCTGCCCTACAGCACTCAGGACTTCAGAGTAGGGCGAAGGTTCACATTCCAACAGGACAATGGCCCTTAGCACACAGCCAAGACAACGCAGGAGGGGCTTCGTACAAGTCTCTGAATGTCCTTGAGTGGCCCAGCCAGAGCCCGGACTTGAACCAGATCGAACATCCCTGAAGAAACCTGAAAATAGCTGTGCATCCAACAGAACTTGAGAGGATTTGCAGAGAAGAATGGGAGAAACTCCCCAAATACAGGTGAGCCAAGCTTGTAGCGTCATAACCAAGAAGACTCGATGCTTTAATCGCTGCCAAAAGTGATTCAGCAAAGTACAGAGTAAAACAAAGGTCTGAATACTTATGTAAATGTGATTTTTCATTTTTACACATATAAATTAGCAAACATTTCTAAAAACTTTGGCATTTTGCTTTGGCATTATGGGATATTGTTTGTAGATTGATGAGGGAAAAAAAACTATTGAACCTATTTCAGAATAAGGCTGTAACGTAACAAAATGTGGAAAAAGTCAAGGGGTCTGAATACCTTCAGAATGCACTGTACGTCAGCATTTACAGTTGAACAGTAAAACAAAGACCAATCAATCTATCCTAGGACATTCTGTGCAACTTAAAAGGTCCAATGCAGCCGTTTTCATCTCAATATCAAATCATTTCTGGGTAACAATTAAGTACCTTACTGTAATTATTTTCCATTACATTTTTTCAAATAAACAAAAATAGTTTCTTAGCAACGAGCAAACTGTGAGTGGTCTGAGTGGGGAGGGGAAAACTGAAAACTATCTGTTATTGGCAGAGGTTTGGAACTATCTTCCGCTCATTGGGTGAAACACTGCTTCTGCCCTCTGCTCCAGCCTCTCTAACCTAATGCGTGTTTGTGTGTATGTATATCAGGTGGGTTGGATAATAGCCAAAGACCAATTTCAATCTCATGTGGACTAATAAAGTATATCTTATCTTCTTATTGGTCTATTAGACAAATAACAAATTTACCGCCTAGTGATGTCACCAGGCAAGTCGAATCTCCATCCCAACAAAACAGGCTGAAATTTCAGGTAGTGTTTTCAAACAGCTCCTACACTAAAAGTGCATTACAAAAAAAATTGAACTTCAAAGTATTATTTCAACTTCTTGGTGTGGAAATATACACAGGAAATCTAGTTTTTTGACTGCACTGGGCTTTTAAGCCCGGTTACGTCTCTCTCTCCAGTTCTGGAAAGCTCTCTTTCTTTCTCTCTCTCTCTTGCTCTCTCTCACCATCAGGGAGAAATAGGCTGTGACAGTCAAATCCTACCATGGACCTCCTGCCTCTCAGCTCCAGCCTGGGTAATCAAAAAATGGTAATCTAATGATGGCTGACAATATAGTCAGGGGATATCCTCCAGGGTGCGAAGATACTTTATATTATAGTAGACGGATCGATAGCGGGGTTGACATGAGTGGCCTCTATGGACAGGGTAGTGCTCTGTGGAGGCTGTAGTGAATAGATCCAGGGGTTGTGTTTATATCACTGGTATTTAAAGCATGACCTCTCTCCCATGCATGTATGCACATACAAGCCTGTACACATATGCACGTACACTCACCACACCCATACAAAATATGTACACACACACTCAGAGACAAAAAAAAATAAAAAATCACACACACACCCATCAGGGGTCCAGGTTTGTAGGTAGAGTGTGTAACCCCTCCTAGTGATATGCTGTGTCACTGTGTCACTGGGCTTTCCTGTAAGGAAATTCAATAAGGTAAAATATTGTTGTTAATAACTACCTACCTGCAGGCCCGGTCATCACATATGAGAGGCCTGGGTGCCACAGAAACTAGGTAATTAAAGTGGATTCATTCTGTAATTCTGAGAGAAAACCACTAACAGACACATGCACGCATGCAGGCACTTTTTTCCTGGTTGAAATCTAGTTTTGTGGTTGAAATCAAATCAAATGACCAGATTACATGTGAAAATGTACAGTGGGGCAAAAAAGTATTTAGTCAGCCACCAATTGTGCAAGTTCCCCCACTTAAAAAGATGAGAGAGGCCTGTAATTTTCATCATAGGTATACTTCAACTATGACAGACAAAATTAGAAAAAAAATCCAGAAAATAACATTGTAGGATTCTTAAGGAATTTATTTGCAAATTATGGTGGGAAAAAAGTATTTGCTCACCTACAAACAAGCAAGATTTCTGGCTCTCACAGACCTGTAACTTCTTCTTTAAGAGGCTCCTCTGTCCTCCACTCGTTACCTGTATTAATGGCACCTGTTTGAACTTGTTATCAGTATAAAAGACACCTGTCCACAACCTCAAACCAAACAGTCACACTCCAAACTCCACTATGGCCAAGACCAAAAAGCTGTCAAAGGACACCAGAAACAAAATTGTAGACCTGCACCATGCTGGGAAGACTGAATCTGCAATAGGTAAGCTGCTTGGTTTGAAGACATCAACTGTGGGAGCAATTATTAGGAAATGGAAGAGATACAAGACCACTGATAATCTCCCTCGGTCTGGGGCTCCATGCAAGATCTCACCCCGTGGGGTCAAAATGATCACAAGAACGGTGAGCAAAAATCCCAGAGCTGGGACCAAAGTAACAAAGCCTACGCATCAGTAACACACTATGCCGCCAGGGACTCAAATCCTGCGGTGCCAGACGTGTCCCCCTGCTTAAGCCAGTACATGTCCAGGCCCGTCTGAAGTTTGCTAGAGATCATTTGGATGATCCAGAAGAAGATTGGGAGAATGTCATATGGTCAGATGAAACCAAAATATAACTTTTTGGTAAAAACTCAACTCGTCGTGTTTGGAGGACAAAGAATGCTGAGTTGCATCCAAAGAACACCATACCTACTGTGAAGCATGGGGATGGAAACATCATGCTTTGGGGCTGTTTTTCTGCAAAGGGACCAGGACGACTGATCCGTGTCAAGGAAAGAATGAATGGGGCCATGAGGGGGCCAATCCTTCCATCAGCAAGGGCATTGAAGATGAAACGTGGCTGGGTCTTTCACCATGACAATGATCCCAAACACACCACCCGGGCAACGAAGGAGTGGCTTCGTAAGAAGCATTTCAAGGTCCTGGAGTGGACTAGCCAGTCTCCAGATCTCAACCCCATAGAAAATCTTTGGAGGGAGTTGAAAGTCCGTGTTGCCCAGCAACAGCCCCAAAACATCACTGCTCTAGAGGAGATCTGCATGGAGGATAGGGCCAAAATACCAGCAACAGTGTGTGAAAACCTTACAGAAAACGTTTGACCTCTGTCATTGCCAACAAAGGGTATATAACAAAGTATTGAGATAAACTTTTGTTATTGACCAAATACTTATTTTCCACCATAATTTGCAAATAAATTCATAAAAAATCCTACAATGTGATTTTCTGGATTTTTTTCCCTCATTTTGTCTGTCATAGTTAAAGTGTACGATGAAAATTACAGGCCACTCATCTTTTTAAGTGGGAGAACTTGCACAATTGGTGGCTGACTAAATACTTTTTTGCCCCACTGTATTTTTCATGAGATCAAGACACGAGGGAAAGACATCATACTTTGGTTAACTCTTTAATCAATCCAGAAAATGTATAAAAACAACCAGTTTACAGCCGGATGTCATTGCAACAAGAGCCCCACCTGTTTTGAGCCCCACATGTTTTGCATGTTATTTTGGCATTAATACGTGTCACATATCAGTTTGCAAACAATGTAAAACATAGTATATATCATTGAGTTAATAAGGCCGCATACCAACATGGTCTCTTTTTGTTTGTCTTGAGTAAGGCAGCTCCAACACGCAGGTGTTTCAGCCTAGCTCAGTGCTTTCTGTGGTGGTGGGGCAAGCCAGCAGAAAATATGGAGTGTTGCACTGTGATTGGCTCAGTGTTCTGTCACTCATGGGGACACTACGTCACCGCCAAGTCTAAGGGTAGAGCTATAAAATTCTAGACCTTTGGGTGCAGTTATAGAGTTACATTAGAAGTGCCCATCCAAGAAGGCTCAAGGTCATTGGCCACAGATAAAATGACATCAAATCATGTTATATGTACAGTAGCATTGATTGGACTGAGCATGTCAACATCATCCTTTCAAAATCTTAGCTAGAAATCATCATCATGAGTCATGTCGACAATCTCCTGGAAAATCCTTTTTAATCTTTGTTATATGAAGAGAAATAATGAAGAGAAATTATAGATAAAACATATCGGTGCTCATCGGCCACTGGACATAAACATTACACAACAAGTTGGAAATCGCGCCTCCCGAGTGGTGCAGTGGTCTAAGGCACTGCATCGCAGTGCTAGCTGTGCCACTTGAGATTATGGGTTCGAGTCCAGGCTCGCAGCTGGCCGCGACTGGGAGACCCATGGGGCGGTGCACAATTGGCCCAGTGTCATCCGGGTTAGGGGAGGGTTTGGCCAGCAGGAATGTCCTTGTCCCATCACGCACTAGCGACTCCTGTGGCGGGCCGGGTGCAGGGCACGCTGACACGGTCGCCAGGTGTACGGTTTTTCCTCTGACACATTGGTGCGGCTGGCTTCCGGGTTATGTGGGCATTGTGTCAAGAAGCAGTGCGGCTTGGTTGGGTTGTGTTTCGTAGGACGCGCGGCTCTCGCCTTTCGCCTCTCCCGAGTTCATACAGGAGTTCCAGCGATGAGACAAGACTAACTACCAATTGAATATCACGAAATTGGGGAGAAAAAGGGGTAAAAAAATTTTTTTTTTACAAAAATAAATAAAAAGTTGTAAATCGCAAATTCAACAATGAGTGGTTTGGAAATAACCAGTGACAGTGGCTAACTGCAAGCATTGCAAAGCAATCACTAGCCTGTTATTCAGTGGAGTGGCTGTGTGGTCCCAAATCTGGGATTAAGGGGCTCTTTTACAAATTTAAAATGATAAACATTCAACAATGGCCATGCTGTCAATGAAGCATGATTTGTGGTGTGCTCAAAACAACTGTTAAATCAGAGCTGTGAAAACTTGACTTCAGTGAGTTCAAGACAACTGGGAAGTCAGGAATAAATGAGCTCCGACTAGGAAAATAAGTTTTGAATGGTCATCCATCCAACTCGGAATTGTAAATCCTGCCTTAGTAGCCCATTTGCCTCACCCTAATAATTTGGTCTATTTACCTCTCTCTGTTCTGAGTTGGTGGTGCACCAAGTCAGATAACCTGTTTTAGAGAAATGTAAAAATGTAAAAAATATTGTAAGAGCTTTCATTGTCTTTTTATATGCCAACTTTACTTTACTTATACTACGGCTCTGACTTGGTGTACAGGGAGAACGCTGCAAGAATGGCCCACTCCACTGATAGCCATGTGTAGCAGTGGTAAAATGTTGGGACAGCTTTATGTAGGCCCTAACAGTTTGTGGGCACAGTTTGTCACCGTTATAGTGGAATTAATGTATTGTTTAGTGTTGCGTTGTGTAGTTGCTTTTCTGGCATGCAGCCCACTTTTTTCTTTGTTGCCTCACCAAGATCTACATGTGAAATCGGCACTGAATGTACTGTATACAGTGCCTTCAGAAAGTTTTCATACCCTTTCCCTTATTTCAAATTTTGTTGCATTATAGCCTGAATCCAAAATTGATTAAATACATGTTTTACTCATCTAACTACACACAATACATCATAATTACAAAGTGAAAACGTGTTATCAGAAGGTTTTGCAAATCTATTGAAAATGAAATACAGAAATATCAGTACCAACCAAAAATGTGGACACACATACTCATACCAGAGTATTTCATTACTTTTTATTATTTTCTACATTGTAGAAATATCACATACGGAATCATGTAGTAACCAAAAAAGTGTTGACAGTCCATTATTACTTTAAGACATGAAGGTCAGTCAATGTGGAAAATTTCAAGAACATTGAAAGTTCAAGTTCAATCGCAAAAACCATCAAGCGCTATGATGAAACTGGCTGTCATGAGGACCGCCACAGGAAAGGAAGACCCAGAGTTACCTCTGCTACGGAGTTACCAGCCTCAGAAATTTCAGCTCAAATAAATTATTCACAGAGATAAAGTAACAGACACATCTCAACATCAACTGTTTAGGCCTTCATGGTCGAATTGCTGCAAAGAAACCACTACTAAAGTACACCAATAATAAGAGGAGCCTTGCTTGGGCCAAGAAACACAAGCAATGGACATTGGAGCGGTGTAAATCTGTCCTTTGGTCTGACGAGTCCAAATTTTAAATGTTTGTTTCCAACCGCCATGTCTTTGTGAGAACGGATGAACTCAGCATGTGTGATTCCCACGTGAAGCACAGAGGAGGAGGTGTGATGGTGCTTTGCTGGTGACCCTGTCTGTGATTTATCTATAATTCAAGGCACACATAACCAGCATGGCTACCACAGCATTGTGCAGCGATACGCCATCCCATCTGGTTTGTGCTTAGTGGGACTGCTATTTGTTTTTCAACGGGACACCTCCAACAAACCCCCGAGCTGACAAGGTACAAATCTGTCCCTGAACAGGCAGTTAACCCACTGTTCCTAGGCCGTCATTGAAAATAAGAATTTGTTCTTTTAACTGACTTGCCTAAATAAAGGTTAAAAAAAATACTTCCTGGTCAGTATGGTTGTTTGTGGAAAAAGGAGCTAAACTGAGGAGCTGTGAATGGTTAACTTTTTATGGCTGCAGGGGCAGTATTGAGTAGCTTGGATGAAAAGGTGCCCATTGTAAACAGCCAGCTCCTCAGTCTCAGTTGCTAATATATGCATATTATTAGTAGTATTGGATAGAAAACACTCTAAATTTTCCAAAACTGTCAAAAAATTGTCTGTGAGTATAACATAACTGATATTGCAGGCAAAACCCTGAGGAAAATCAAAACAGGAAGTGGCTTCTATTTTTAAAACTCCATGTTCCATAGCCTCCCTTTGCTGGATTTAAAGGGATATGAACTAGATTCATTTTCCTATCGCTTCCTCAAGGTGTCAACAGTCTTCAGACATAGTTTCAGGCTTTTATTTAGAAAAATTAGCCAGAACGATAACATCGCGTCAAGTGGTCACATGAGTTTTGCTCGCGCAACAGAGTTTGGATAGGTATTGCTTTTCCCTCTCCTACTGTGAAAGACATTTGCAGTTGATATATTATCGATTATATATTTTAAAAACAACCTGAGGATTGATTATAATTTGTTTTGACATGTTTCTGTGGACATTATGGAAACTATTTGGAGTTTGTCTGCGTTGTCGTGACCTCTCTTTCCTGTGGATTTCTGAACATAACGCGACAAAAAAACGGAGGTATTTTGTATATAAAAATCATCTTTATGGAACAAAAGGAACATATGTTGTGTAATTGGGAGTCTCGTGAGTGAAAACATCCGTAGATCATCAAAGGTAAACGATTAATTTGATTGCTTTTCGTGACCAAGCTTCCTGATGCTAAGGGTACTTTTGTCGTGCGATCGATAAACTTACACAAACGCTTGGATTGCTTTCGCTGTAATGCATAATTTCAAAATCTGACACGACAGGTGGATGAACAAAAGGCTAGGCTGTGTTTTCCTTTATTGCACTTGTGATTTCATGAATATAAATATTTGTAGTAATATTTATTCGATGTAGCGCTATGCTGTTCAGCGGTTGTTGATGACACTTATCCCGATAGGGGGATTGCAGCCATAACAAGTTTAAGGATGTTATTCTGTTTGACAATTTCCTTCCATTCACCCTAGAGATGAACGGAGTGGAGTAGGGTGAAGTTGCCCCTAGACACTGATCTTGGGTCAGTTTTGCATTTTGGAGGTGGGGAAGCTGATCTTAGATCTGTACCTCAGGGAAACTTCACCCTGAAGCTGTAATCAAGGAGTTGTTTTCCTTTCCAATTTAGACTGTGATGGAAAACCATCCAACCCTCAGAGACAAATATCGGTCTCCCAGAAACAGTCGTCCTAGGCAACACCAACAGGCCCAGTATCCCCAGAGGCTGACCTGACAAACAGTTTCTGAGACTGAAATGAAAATAACAGGGGAGCTGTTACATGCAACTATCACTGTGCACACCTTGTGAGATGCCCTCTGTTGTTGTTGTAAAGACTATTATTGCTGTGATTTACAGATTTATTTTACGTCTGTGAATAACAGGTGGGTCAATTCAATGGTTACGGTGCATTCAGTCTGGGTACCAAAAGAGTTATAAATAACTTAACTGCAAATGAATATAGCCTATTCTGTGGGTCTATGTAACATGATAGCCTACCAAAGAGACATCAGAGCAGTATTTCCAAAGATTGTCAGTTTAGTTCCTAAAGTGAATTGGAAAGGGAAATGGGGACAATAGCAAACATGGCAGGGAGAGTCTATCAGCAGGCCACAACAGCCAAACAAAGGAGCGTCCGACTTTCCTGAGCTAACATGCTGACCACATACATGTTTTCATTGCATCCACACTGCTCGCGCGCTTCAACGAGTGGCTGCGTAGCCAGGTCCTAAAATAGAACTACTCCCATCTCCTCATTGTTTTTTAGGAGAATATACCAACGTGGGTGATTGAAGGATGAACTGAGGTCCACACTCCAGTCCAGTTGGTGGTGGTAAAGCACCTTAAAGTTAGTTGCCACCCACCATATAAAGTCCAAAGAAGAAGAAGAAGCCTGAAGGAGGTGAGATTACTAGAAACAAACTTTGTTTACTCTTTTATCTGTGGATTAATTGTCGGAGCAGAGGACCTTGTGCATTTCAGGTAAAATAACAACCCAATGTTTATATCCCAGGAAAATTTGCTTTCAACAGCATGCTAGCTAGCTAATTTGACATAAATGTTGAATGCTTTAGACCTGTCCTCAAATGAATATAGTTGGTTCAGAGTTTGTTTAGATTTTTCAACCTGGGTGTCCTGATCGCGTCTGGTGTGGGTGGACAAAATCAACATGCGCTCAATGGTGCACCCGGACACACGTGTGTGAGACGTGTGGTCAGCATGTAATAGCCCTGGCTGCATTCCCTCTCCATGATGCTGAAATTATTTCAATGCATCTTTGATGGCCACTTTTGGTTTACCTGGGTTTCTTCCAATTAGGTGGCAACACCCTCTGTTTGTTGTTGAATAATATCATAACTTTATGAAGAGTATAGGCTAAAGTCCAACGTAAACTCACTCACTTTTGTACATCGCCTTGGTTCGTACAATTTCCCTTATTTTAGTGCCCCAAAAACATAATACTTCCAGATCAACTTTAATGTCAATACCATTGTAAAGCACAATTTCTCCCCTTTCCAACAGAATCAATTACATGACCTAAACGCTGCCCATTTCGGCATAATTCAAGAAGGCAATGAGCCCCGTCGGGTCTTTTTAAAAATGGCGGGTGGGGAAGCGAAACTAATGCGTGATAGTGAGAAGGAGAGATGTTGTGTGGGAAAATTGCTTTTTTTTCACTCGATCTGTCCAACTTATCACCTTATCGTCTCTAAAATGTAAATAAAACACTATAAAGAGTTTATATAATGTGTCATTACACACCTATTTGAAGGTTTGTGTCGAATTTGAATTGGGTTTTTAGGGCGGTGCTAAACTGATCTTCAGAAGTAAACAGTTTTATTTTAGCGTTGTGATCGTTTGCAGTGACAACGCAAAAAATGACTACCCCCATCACTGTCCATTTCTTGTTTTTAAATGATGAGAGAAGTGCTACACCTGGTGGAGAGAGATTGTAAGACAGAAATAGTTGCTTTATGCGCGCTGTACCTTACGACATAACACATCAAGATGTAACGGAGGGTCAGTTTTTTCAACTTTTCTCCAATACTATAGAGCCATTACCATGTCGATCAACGCTTGAATGGAAACCTAGTTCACACCCCCGATTTTGACGTCAACACAGTCGCTACAATCCCATTCGTTTTCTTTGTAGCCTTGTTTGAATGTTGCGGTTGCGCACATTTGTACGGAATGGGGCGAGTTTACGTTAAATGGTCATAGATTTATTTTTATTATGGCATTTGTATCTCTTAGTTTATTCATAGTTATCACAACGTTATCAACGCCCATATTATTTTCACACAATATTATCAGGCACTCTCATTTGTCAGCAAACTACTGGCAACATCTTGTCATCTATTTACTGACATAGCCTGATCTGCAACACACCTCTGTTTTTTTTCATTAAAAGACAATGATAGTATCCTTTTGTTGTTTAGCCTATTCATAACAGTTTTCCAGACACTTTACATTAAGGGGGCAACTCACCTCAACCAAGCTATTACACTGAGTCCATTGTTTTGCATGTCACCTGTCGTTATGTTGACATCAGCTGTTATAGCTGATACTGTAGTTCACTTCTGCTTAGAACACTACCTGTCACCGCGCAACACGCAAGCATCCCCGACAGCCTATCACGGGTGAGTACGACTACCAGCACCTGTGACTTCTTCCCGGAACACCTGTCACATAGGCTACAATCCGGGACCGTTTAATTAATAAACCCGACGCTTCAGAGTAGAATATGAATTAGGCATGATGTTATATATTTGATATGCTATGAGTAGCTATAGTCTAGTAGCACTGTTGCGATGCAGCCATTAGCCGATAAATTAGTCCAAACTCAATGCAGAAAAGCAGTTTAATATAACAATAAACTCCTGAAAAGTCACTGACATACCATCATTCATAGAGACAATTCTGTCTCCTCGCATAATTCCTGAAAGCGCCTGTGATATCACGGCGCCGAAACCACGTGTCTACGTAATGGAAAGCCAATGTTTCAATTGCAACCCCTCCTCCCTGTTTATTTCCAACCAGAGATCCAAGGCGAAGCGAAATACATGCAAATATTTCCCCAGGCGCACCGTACTTTTGGAGTAGATGTCAGTGGTGCATTTGTGAAACAACCGAGAGAACCACCCTTCAGATAAGAAACACAAACCACCCAAAAGCATCAGGACAGACCAGAGCCTTCAAAAGGAAACAAACCTGGCTTTACCGTTGCAGTGAGAGCAAAACAAAAGATATGAAAACTGGGGTTGTGGGAATTTGACTTCGGCAAACAGTTGGTTTTTGAAGAAGAAACACCACCAAGTGAAGTGGCTTGATTTGGCAATGTCTTGTTTTATTGGGGCTATCGTTGCTGTCTGTGCGTGTGCATAGGATGCATCCTTCCCTGGCTTTTGATGCTGTACAGATCCTTCTTCCTCTCATCAGAGTGATTAACTAATAGGCATGGTTTTCTCCTCGGAAAGCTGCCGTGTTTCACTGTTTTCACGTTAGTTATGTTTGTTTAAGGGCAGCACGTCTCCTCCCGGTGCGACACATGCAATTTATAGAGTATATTTTCTATTACCGACTCTCCGAGGTGGCATCCTTTATTCGCCAGAAGAAGAAAAAAACACCTTTATTGCGAAGTCTGACAGATAGATAAATATTTTCATCAGGTGAATGAAAACGCATTTATGCGACCTGGATATTTACTATTTTTCTATGATACAATTGGTAGCCCTGTCCCGGAGAACTGAAACAATTGTGTTATTATGCAACCGCAAGGATCTCATCTATATCTGGGTGTTTAAGCCACTGGATTGCTCTTCGCCCAAATCAATGTGGTTTCTTTGGAACATTTTCAGCAAAGGAACGCATATGCTGCAGTGTCTTTGTGGCAAGAGTCTTAAGAAAAACAAGAACCCAGAAGGTAAGCACTTTGCCATTGGATGTTCATTGCTTTTTTTCCGGTGGTGAACTGCACTGTGTGTGTGTTATAGCCCACGTTTGTTGGTTCTAAGGGGTGATAGATCTGCAATGATTATTTGTGCAGCGAGTGGATGCAGTGGAGAGGGGAGGGGGATAACTTATCCTGTAGAGCCGCTGTAGCCTGTCGGCGAGCCCTGGCATGGGGACGCGTAGTGCACAGACCGGCACACACAGGAAAAAGCCCCCAGCAACCCCGAAGCATGATCTCCTAACTTTTTAAATAGCGCCCAGATACATTATATTTTAGCACCTTGGATGGACATTGGGATCACATACTAATAAGGTTGCTCACTGAGCCGTCTGTCTACCGGTCTCTCTTTTAACCAGGTTTTATTTTGTCGGGTTGCTGCAGCAGCATTTCCACCGCAACACTTGCTTCTCGATTTAATAGGCTATTCGCTATGTTTCAGCGAGCTTGATGGATGAGCCAGACAGCCTGTTTGTCTCAGTATCCACACATACATAACGATACATGTTGCAATATTTATTAGCGATGCATTATCACATGCCTTCTTTGGTTGAATGGAATGCATTGTTGGATAAAAGACGAACAGCGGTGCGTGCATGGGCTAATGCGATATTTTCTCAATGAAAAAAGACTTCACAGCAATCTCCTTTTGATTTCAGTTCTCATCACATTGGTGTGAAGTATCCCATCATAATAGTGATACTTATACCCCCAATACACCACTGCCTGGCTATTGACGGCAGTGCATAAAAGTGATCCCACTAGGCAAAAACTGATTGAATCAATGTAGTTTCCAGTTAATTTCAACCACAAAATTCAATGTGATGACGTTGAATCAACGTAGAAAACTGATTGGATTAGTAAAAAGTCACACATGTAAAATTAACTTTTCTATTTTTTACTTTGAACCTAAATCCAATGTCATGGTGATTTTGCTTTGATGGTTTCACCATGAATTCAGGTGAGTTGACAACACAACCAAATGTAAAAAAATAAATGAAATAAAAATACATTGAACTTACGTCTGTTCCCAGTGCGATATTTCTCAATGCACCTGCGATTTTTTTTTTGCCACTGGGCAACTGTTTTTTTTCTCCAACATGCTGTTACCAAGGAAAGACTATTGTACAGACAGCCTACGTTGTAGGTTTAACCTTGTGTCTTAAGTTGACATGACAGCACTGTTTATTTTTCTTTCCTCGACATTGGTAGGCTACCGCAGCATAGTCGATCATCATAATGAAGCTATTTTGCCTTGCTGACGACACTGCAACAATAACGACGAACATTATATAGTCCCACTTAATAGTCAAATTCACATCATGTCTGATAATAAAGACAACTATCACTTTTTGTAGATGAAAAGAATAGCTAGAATATTTTAAATGTAGGCTATTGAACGAGCTGCAGAAAAAACACAAACTTTAAGAAATGCCACTCTGGGGAGGATAACCAAATCGGCACATACAGCCGATCAATCACAGCTACACGTCGTCTGCAGTTTAGCCATTGTCCTGTCACGTGGCTCTCATTAAAACGGATATACAGTACCAGTCAAAAGTTTGGACACACCTACTCATTCAATGGTTTTTCTTTATTTGTACTATTTTCTACATTGTAGAATAATAGTGAATACATCAAAACTATGAAATAACACATATGTAATCATGTAGTAACCAAAAAAGTGTTACAGATTCTTCAAAGTAGCCACCCTTTACCTTGATGACAGCTTTGCACACTCTTGGCATTCTCTCAACTAGCTTCAAGAGGTAGTCAACTGGAATGCTTCTTCAAGTGCAGTCGCAAAAACCATCAATCGCTACGATGAAACAGGCTCTCATGTGGACCGCCACAGGAAAGAAAGACCCAGAGTTACCTCTGCCGCAAATTGCTGCAAAGAAAACACTACTAAAGGACACCAATAATAAGAAGAGACTTGCTTGGGCCAAGAAACATGAGCAATGGACATTAGACTGGTGGAAATCTGTCCTTTGGTCTGATGAGTCCAAATTTGAGATTTTTGTTTTTGTGAGACAGTGTAGGTAAAACAGATGATCTACGCATATGTGGTTTCCTCCGTGAAGCATGAAGGAGGCGGCGTGATGGGGTGGGGGTGCTTTGCTGGTGACACTGCCTGTTAAGGCACACTTAACCAGCATGGCTACTACAGCATTCTGCAGTGAAACGCCATCCCATCTGGTTTGCGCTTAGTGGGACTATCACTTGTTTTTCAACAAGACAATGGCCCACAACACACTTCCAGTCAGTGTAAGGGCTATTTGACCAAGAAGGAGAGTGATGGAGTGCTGCATCAGATGACCTGGCCTCCACAATCACCCGACCTCAACCCAATTGAGATGGTTTGGGATGAATTGGACCGCAGAGGGAAGGTAAAGCAGCTAGCAAGTGCTCAGCATATGTGGGAACTCCTTCAAGACTGTTGGAAAAGCATTCCAGGTGAAGCTGGTTGAGACAATGCCAAGAGTGTGCAAAGCAGTCAGAGGCAAAGGGTGGCTACTTTGAAGAATCTCAAATATAAAATACTTTTTTGGTTACTACATGATTCCATATGTGTTATTTCATTTGATGTCTTCACTGTTATTTTACAATGTAGAAAATAGTACAAATAAATAAAAACCCTTGAATGAGTAGGTGTGTCTAAACTTGACTGGTACTGTACATTTATCTTGTGTATTTATGGCATTACCCGTACACTGTGGATGAGGTGCGTACAGTATGGGCTACTGGTGTCGCTGTGTAAATAGCAGGAGCCTATTCTATATCCAGAGGACTGAAATATGGAGCAGGTCATCTGTAAGCTATTTTAATCCTGTTTAAAGACAGCTGTTTGGGTCTGTGAATGTCTTTTTAGATAATTGAAAGACACTGATGTTTTGGACCCCAGAGTAAAAAGAGCAAAGCAAGCCTAGGCTATAGACCTGTGTTGACCCCCAAAACATATCCATGGAACCTATCTGAAACGTAAACATTGAAGCATCAGTCCTTTTTTCTCACAGTCAGACTAAATTGAGGATGCAGACTGGGATGAGAGGGGCTCACATCAGCTGCTATAAGATCCATACAGGCAAACAGGATGAGTTGAATGAATTCATCATCTCACAGTAAGAGGTAGCAAATCATGAGGTTTTGGATAAGTTTGCCAAAGTAATTACGGCCCCAGAAGCAGTATTGAAGACAGAGAGACCCCCTCCGTCCAAAATGGCACCCAATTCCCTAGTCTACATACTTTTATTTTTTACATGACATATCTCAGGGGGCAGCAAGACACACGATGAGATTTCCAGCATTTGTCAGCATAGCAGATAGATCCATCTATTTTCTCTTTCTCTCTCACTCACTCACTCACTCACACACACACACACACACACACACACACACACACACACACACACTATGCATTATATGGACTAGATGTTTAAAGTGAAGTTTCTAAAGGAGCCTTCAATTCCAGCAGATGGCATTTGCAGATAGCCTTGTTGCCTAATATTTGCCTGGCAGGGGCAAAATTGCTCTGTTGGCATTGATGTATGTTTGCGTATTCTGTACTGTAGGTGTGAGGTTAACACAGATTTTGTTTTTAGCTGGGGATGAAGGAAAGCTGATTGGTTTTGTGAGAGCAAACCCACTTTGCCGGGGAACAAAAAATGACTCTGTACAGTTTCTCTGAGGGACACAAGCCTTCTGTCCCGTGGCATGACTGTAGAATTTAGCGTGAATATTTTAATTACTTAGTTGGTGCACCTTATTCGTATTCTGTGAAGTTCGTGCATGCCAGATTCAATATACGAACACAGTAACTTTACAGAGTACTCTAACTTATCAATCAAAATAAATAATTTGACGTTAATAAACAGTAGAAAGAGTTTCCTTTTCCATATCTGAGATGTTGAGAGCAGTGAAACTGCAACTGTCGGCATCACTTCAACAGTATCACTGGCTCGTCTCACTTCTCACATATGATTGACATGAATTGAAAGAAACGCAAACATATTGCATTTCCCTCAAGGCAGCATAAACAGTGGCCCTCCATTGTTATTTTAGCAACCCTACCCACTGTAAAAGTGATGAGCTGTGACAGTGCTGCCTGCCTTCTGTCTGTTCAACCCATACCCCAGGCCACACAGATCTAAGATCAGCTTAATGTCCTCAAATCCTGAACTTAGCCAGAGGGAAGACCAAAGTAGGGCCCAGTACACAACCCATAGTTCATTAGCCCATACCCCAGGCTAACTCTTTGATACCAAAGTCAAACAGTATTTTTTTTCAATTACCTTAAAACTTCACATGATGAGGTTTACGGGATAAGGGTATGGGAGTAATAGGGAGTTTGGCAAAGTCACTGAATAGGGCCTTCCACCATAGATACAACACAGGTGTGCGCAATCTTCCAGTGGTTTGTGGCACTATCCACAACTGTGGTGTTGAATAGGCGTCAAACTACTACTAGTTAGTGCTGGTCGCGGTGCTGAATCTACACCCAACCGTTGCTAGTTAGTGCTGACCGCAGTGCAGTCCATGGTTCTGTATCAGCATCCACCGTCACTTGTTAATGATGGTCGTGGCACTGTCCACGGCGCTGAATGGTTGTGAGTGTTGCTATAACAACACACTTGAGGTTACCACAGGGTAAGTGACACATTATCTTCTCACCTGCAGCTTCTTCCAATGAAGCCGTAAATAAATATTTTGAGCCAATCTGTGTATGTTGACCAACCTTTGCATCGAAAACCTTTGTATTTTGACTACACTCAAGACAGAAGGTAAGACTTTACCACAGACTGATGAAGTACCGGTAGTCGTGACTTTTTCTCCAAGCTAAACAAACAACACAAAACACTTCCTGGCTTCGGGTACATGGAAAGCTCAGTAAAGACCGGTGTTTAGATGTATACAGAAGAGAGGGATGTGTGTAAAGCTATTCCAGGAGTGCCGGTTTGTCTTAGAGTATCGGCAATTAAAGCGCAGAATTCTTGTCGAAGACAAGAATGATGCAAATTAAGTTAGTAAAGTCAAAGACGGAAACTCTAACTCCAAACAGACCGATTCCAGATGTTCTTGTAGATATCACTGAAGGCATGTGATGGTATTGACGGAATGATTTTGTCACATTCCTTGTCACACTTCAGTGACTATGATGACCCCTGTAGTTAGCCCTTCAGATTAGTGGTCTGGTAGAACGGGCATTGCTGCTCTCTGATACACATGCTCAGTCTGATGTCATTAGAGAGGGGGTTAAGTCACTCTTGGTGGGCACATCATGATTCTTTAATTCAATCAAGTAATGAAATAGTGTGGTGTAATCAGTGAACATTGGACTCCCCCTGCAGCTGTTCTACCAGTTAAGATTTAATTACTGACCACAACTTTTACGTCATGTCACAGTGAAACTTTGAGGACACTTGGGAATAGTCAGAATTTTGCCTTAGTACTTTTTTGCCATTGTAATTAGTGTCAGTGACTCAAAGCTCTTTCTCTCTGTGTGTGTGTGTGTGTGTGTGTGTGTGTATATATATATATCTCCCTGACATATACACCGCTATAAGATCCATACAGGGGAACAGGATACGTTGAATGAACCCATCATCTCACAGCAAGAGGTAGCAAATCATGAGGTTTGGGATAAGTTTCCCAAAGTAATTACAGCCCCAAAAACAGCAGTGAAGACTGAGAGACCCTCTTTGTCCCAAATGGTACCCTATTCCCTAGCCTACATAGCGCAAGACTTAAAAAGGCAGCAAGACGCACAGCGGTCCCTGTAGTATCAATGAGATTTCCAACAACATTTGTCAGCACAGTTAGAAACATCTGTTTTACAGTGTAGATGGAACCATCTCTCTTCCACTCACTCACTCCACTCACTCACTCCACTCACTCCACTCACTCCACTCACTCCACTCACTCCACTCACTCCACTCACTCACTCACTCACTCACTCACTCACTCACTCACTCACTCACTCACTCACTCACTCACTCACTCACTCACTCACTCACACCTCCTGCTGTCCGTACAGCTACCATCGCTCGGCTGCTTACTCAAATTCCCCGCATGGTGCATAGGCTAGAGTTTACCTGTAGGCTACTGTTTGTGGTGCATTGTGAGGTAATGCTCAGCTCTATGGTATGTTACAGAGGCTTGGGGGGGGATCATGGTTGTCCCCATCTGGCCATGCCAGAGAGGACACCATTGAGTCGAAGGCCACAGCCATAGACCAGAGCTAGGAGAGACTCAGGAGTAGAGTCGCTGGTCCAGAATAAAGAGCTTTATTTCATACCTAATCATACAATCTCAGCGAGCAACAAAAGTTTTTCAACTGGAGAAAGTCAATAAGGTATGAGGAAAATGGTTCTGTAGTTGGTAGAGACCAGGGATAGGCAACTTTGATGGGGGTGGGAGCCACAAAAAAAATTGTAATTACCCCCCTACGCCACATTGCGAGCAAAACATTTTAGCAGCCTCCCTCTTGACAGTGGGGAGAAACATTTAAGAGTTAATTTCGTGCTATTCTACACGTTTTGCCATGGAGCATAGAGAAGATGTTGCAGTTTTAAAGCAAGTTTGCGGCAATTCTACTAATTTTTCCCTGGGGCGGAGAGGAGGAAAATTTGCTGTTTTACAGCAAATTTCCTGTAATTCTACACATTTTGCCCTGGGGTAGAGAGAACTGTTTACAGTTTAATATGATATCTTAGTGAGACATACGAACAAAATCAATGGGGGCCCCCGGGCCGGTAACTCGACCTTGACTACTAACTTTAGATAGCTGGCCGCTAGTGACTAAGTGACTAACTGTACAAGAGTACAGATTTTTTTAATTAAACCTTGTGTAATGTACTATTCTAACTTGTGACAGTAAGTTGAGAACCCTACCGAGTTCCCTTGTTATGTACAATCTACTCATTGACAGCCTGCGAGCTACAGGCAGCTGGCAATCTACCTTTTAGAGACCCCTTACTTTAACTTAATGGTGGTATTTAGAAAACACATATTGCCAAGTCCAAGAGGTGACTTGTATAATCCATTCTGTATTTTCTGTACTCACATGCACACACGCAGGCACACACCCACATACACACACGCGTAGAGCTATCATACTTAGTAATATTATATGGACAATGAGTATTCAGTATCAATCGACTGACAGCTAGGTTTTGGATTGAATGTAGACATCACTTGCTTACTAGAATTGCTTGGGTTCATTGACTGTTGTGTAAATGCATTGTTTTTATGTATAGAGAGAGAACCTGGATTCAGTTATACATGCCAGAAAGTAGAGAGTGAAGATGTCTGAAATGATAGGACCTTGAACAGCCTTTAGAAATAGCAGGGGGTTTTGTGTCGGTGTACTGAATGATATTTTAATACGTTCTGCTGTAGGTTGAGATGTGCCTGGACCAGAGCTAGGAGAGACTCAGGAGTAGAGTCGCTGGTCCAGAATAAAGAGCTTTTATTTCATATACCTAACCATACAATCTCAGCGAGCAACAAAACTAAACGAACAAATTAAAATAATGAATAACCATATTATTAACTAGATGAACTGTACTGTAATTGGACTTCAATCAGAGAAAGTCGAGGTGGTTCTCTAGTTGGTAGAGACCAGGGATGGTCAACTTTCATGGGGGTGGGGGCCACAAATAGTTACTTTTGTGCTATTCTGCACGTTTTGCCATGTCCGTACAGCTACCATCGCTAGGCTAGAGTGTACCTGTAGGCTACTGTTTGTGGTGCATTGTGAGGTAATGCTCAGCTCTATGGTATGTTACAGAGGCTTGGGGGGGGGATCATGGTTGTCCCCATCTGGCCATGCAGTTTTAAAGGAAGTTTCCTGTAATTCTACTCATTTTGCCCTGGGGCGGAGAGGATAATGTGCTGTTTCATAGTACATTTCCTGTAATTCTACTCATTTTGCCCTGGGGCGGAGAGGCAAATGTGCTGTTTTAGAGCAAATTTCCTGTAATTCTACTCATTTTGCCCTGGGGCGGAGAAGAAAATTTGCTGTTTTATATCAAATTTCCTGTAATTCTACTCATTTTGCCCTGGGGCGGAGAAGAACATTTGCTGTTTTATATCAAATTTCCTGTAATTCTACTCATTTTGCCCTGGGGCGGAGAAGAAAATGTGCTGTTTTATATCAAATTTCCTGTAATTCTACTCATTTTGCCCTGGGGCGGAGAAGAAAATGTGCTGTTTTATATCAAATTTCCTGTAATTCTACTCATTTTGCCCTGGGGCGGAGAGGATAATGTGCTGTTTCATAGTACATTTCCTGTAATTCTACTCATTTTGCCAAAGGGTTGAGATTTTCTTTTGCCGTTTTTTAATATGATATCTGATTGAGATAGACTAACAAAATCAATGGGGGCCCCCCCGGCTGGTAATTCGACCATGATTACTAACTTTAAATGATAGCATATATTGAGCAGCCTTTAGGAATAGCAGTGCTTTTGTGTCCGTGTACTGAATTATATTTTATAAGCTCTGTTGTATGTTGAGATGTGCCTCACTGTCAAACTCAGGTTCATAAACCTGTGAGTAGTAAAATATTATCTTCCTCCCTGTACTTTTTATTTTATTTACCCCTTTTCTCTTCTCCAATTGGTAGTTCCAGTCCTGTCCCATCGCTGCAACTCCCGTACGGACTCATGAGAGGCAGAGGTTGAGAACCACGACCGCTGCGCCACTCGGGAGGCCAGCCTCCCTGTACATTTACGCACGCGCACACACACACACGCAAGCATGCACACACGCACACACAGGCAGATAGACACGCGTGCACATTCTTTCCACTCCACGGTGTAATGTGAAATTACATGTGCATTTTAATAACCTAGATTCTGCTGATGGAAGACTTTTCTATGCAATTCTCACCTCAGAGCAAGTGTCAGTGCAACAGCCAAAGTCATATATCCAAAATCCTTGACTTTGCAGATCAGGGTTTAATACTGTATCAGAATAAGGAGCCATTTCTAGCTTGTTATAAGGCAGTTAATTCATGCTCGACTTGCAATTTGTGCCAAAGGAGAGAAAAGCCAGGCATTAGACCACAAGTCTATAATTAAAGGGGTTGGAAGAGATTTTAAACAAGAACTCCAACAATTAGACTAACAACAGGGTTGTCCAAAAATAACCTAAGCACACACACCAATGGCTTGTTGCTATGGTTTCACAAACAAGCAATTACTGCGAGTTTATAATTGGTAGATCTGCAGTACTTTCTTCGCCCACAATGGAAAAAAAGTGTTGTAGACACACTGCACCTTTGTTAGTACAGTTTCTCACTTCAGAATTAAAGACAAAGTGTACATGAACCAAGGGTACATAAGACTATATGAATTAGTATGGATATTATTGGCAGAATTAAAAGAAACAAACATCCTTTAAAGAAGGGAAGAGTCAATGAATAAAAGTAGAAGACTCCAACCACTGTGGCATGTCTTCCTATTTGGTTTATTATTGAATCAGCATTTCAACGTCTAGGTTTAAGAGTTGAGACATTATTTTATGGTAGCATAGACTCTCCACAAGTCAGTTATTATAACCTGAAGTGACCATTTTAGGACCTCTCTTATATAATAATGATGATCCCATTAAGTAGGCCTTGTAACAGGTGGTTGATGCAACAGGTACACATACTTGAGAGGCTCTCTCTGTAAGTTTCTTTAATATTAATCATCATGTTGTCGCCAACGTGAAAATCGTCCGCAGCATTATCACTTTCCTCTATGAATTAATTTGGGTTCTCTCTCTCTTGCTCTTGAGAACTGGTTCCCATTCCACCTCGCTTGGAAAGGCAATCAAGTTAACATACAAATCAGTACAGAGAGGGGAGAGGAGGAAGATGGGAAGAGAGTAAAATTAAGTAGTACACAACAACAAATCCTGTTGATTTTACGGTACATTACTGGCAGCCAGTTACTGGTAAGTTATTGTAAAAAAAAGTACAGTATGTTACCTTAAATTCCAAAGAAACTTTGGCTTAACAGTACATTACTGTAAAGTGTACTGTACTGAACTCGACTCCACTCTACAGTACAGTATATGTACCAAACTGTACTTTACTTTTGTCTACTGTGCTCTATTGTACTGTGCTGTCCAAACTGGTGAAACAGACATTTATGATTGGTTCAGATTTGGTCCGGTTCGGACCAAATCTGAATCAGTCATGGACGTCTATATTTGGGCCCAATGAAGGTCGGTCCAGACGTCTGTGGACGTTGAAATCAAAGTTGATACAAACCGGTCCAGATGTATGTTGACGTTGAAATCAAGGCCAGGGTGGACTGACCAAATTTCAAATACTTTTCAACGTCCATGGATGTCCGATGTCGATTAGGGCTCAGTGGGTGAGGATGTTGGTTACAGTAAATGGAAAGAGTGGGGAGTCATGGGTAGGTGTCAATAAGAGCTGGGAGAGGGAGAGAGAGGGGGCTCATGGGTAGGTGACAGTAAGAGCTGGGAGAGGTGACATTAATGACAGAGAGTGAGAGATAGCAACTTTTTCAGACACACTTTCTTTGACCACCAGATGACAGAAAGAGAAAGAAAACTGTTATGATCTGAACATAACAGTATGCCAGTGGAAGGGAGGACAGTAGCAGGTGACCCAACCGTGGTTTGTGACAACTATGATTTCCCATGGTAGCCAATACAATTGCAGAAATACTGATTTGGTGACAGAATGTAAAGTTTTAATCACTTAATAATTCATAAACAAAATTGATATCAGTAAAAACAATTGCTAGGTCTACTTTGATGAGGGAGAGAAATTAGAACATGGATTTTTGGTAATGGAATGCTAAGGCACAAGGCAATGTTTCTTAAACAAGGCAGATTTTTTTTCCTAAACTAAATATGTGTTGCTAATGGTTGGCAGGGATCTTTACTTCAACATTATTGTGTTTTAATGTATTTCTAATATTTCTTTCTGGTATTTCTACAACCTTTTTTCCGGTAGATGTTTTCTAAGACCCCTTTTCCAACTATTTGACTAGAAATCAAATCCTTTGGATATTCCACATTTTTGGGATGGAAAATGGTTGAAGAATGTATATGCCTTAATTTTTCACAAGAATCTTAGCTTTCATTTTACATCCAACTTGACATGCTCCTATGAACTTCACATGTTGGTGCTCGTGAGTCCTTTTACATGAAAAATGACCAATATTACCTGTGTTAGATTTGAATGTAGTTGGCTGCTTTTTATTTGATTTATTTAGCTAGGGAAGTCCGTTAAGAACAAGTTCTTATTTACAATGACGGCCAAACCCTAACTCGGACGACGCTAGGCCAATTGTGCGCTGCCCTATGGGACTCCCAATCACGTCCGGTTGTGATACAGCCTAGAATCAAACAAGGGTCTGTAGTGATGCCTCCAGTGCCTTAGACCGCTGCACCACTCGGGAGCCCTGCTGAGGGGAGGGCGGCTCATAATAATGGCTGGAATGGAATAAATGGAATGGCATCAAACACATGGAAACCATGATTTGATGTATTTGATACTATTCCACCATTCAGCTCCAGCCATTACCACGAGCCCGTCCTCCCTAAGTAAGGTGCCACCAACCTTCTGTGATGTTACAGGTAGGCCTAATCGAGGCCTAACCTAATGTATTGGCACATACAGTTTTAGCAAAGACATTCATTGCCTGTCAGATTTTGGGAAGTAGCAGACAGATGTGAAAACAACTTTATTTCTGACAGTCCAAAGTTACCTTCTGCCAGCTGTGCTATTTATAAGTTAGCTGTGCTTTGTATGTATCAAAAACACCTGCTTCCACATGTGTGATCTGGGGCGTGTGCTAATTTTAAAAAGAAACAACTGATATGCGGCTTTTTATATTTGATTAAAGCAGTCCAAACTTTTAATATGATTAATAATCCTGTATTGAAATTGGTGAAATGTTCAATGTACACTACTTTTATGTTGAAATTACAGAGTAGAAGAGGCCATCACTGCATTAAATGGTAGTTATTAAGACTGTTATGTTGACATTCTTTACAACTCCCATTAATTCAGTGATGGCCACTCTTACTCGGTAATGTCAGCATACACTTGAGCATGTACATCAGCTGATGTCAAAGTGCTGTACAGAGAAACAGCCTAAAACCCCAAACAGCAAGCAATGCAGGTGTAGAAGCACGGTGGCTAGGAAAAACTCCCTAGAAAGGCCAGAACCTCGGAAGAAACCTAGAGAGGAACCAGGCTATGAGGGGTGGCCAGTGCTCTCCTGGCTGTGCCGGGTGGAGATTATAACAGAACACGGCCAAGATGTTCAAATGTTCATAGATGACCAGCAGGGTCGAATAATAACAATCACAGTGGTTGTCGAGGGTGCAACAAGTCAGCACCTCAGGAGTAAATGTTAGTTGGCTTTTCATAGCCGATCATTAAGAGTATCTTTAACGTTCCTGCTGTCTCTAGAGAGTTGAAAACAGCAGGTCTGGGACAGGTGAACAGGTCTGGGTTCCATAGCCGAAGGCAGAACAGTTGAAACTGGAGCAGCAGCAAGGCCAGGTGGACTAGGGACAGCAAGGAGTCATCAGGCCAGGTAGTCCTGAGGCATGGTCCTAGGGCTGAGAGAGCTCCAATTCTCATACTTAAATTCACACAGGACACCCTTGCCCCCTGACACAAACTTTTGCAGCATAAATACTGGAGGTTGAGACAGGAGGGGACACTGTGGAGAGGACACTGTGGCCCCATCTGATGATACCTCCCAGACAGGGCCAAACAGGCAGGAAATAACCCCACCCACTTTGCCAAAGCACAGCCTCCACACCACTAGAGGGATATCGCCAACCACCATAACATGCTTACTTCAGCAAATCTATTTTTCTTGTGATGAAATTCTCTGGGCTGATTAGGTCTGTAAAAGGTTGTGTGTAATTGACTGGAGAGGCAGAATGTCTTCAAGGCTTGTCAGCCTAATGCAGTCTTTCTCTGTATCACAATTAGAAGATTGTGAATTTACAAAATGCATTCCTACATTAATTGGTAATATCACCAAAGTCCACACTGAGATTAAACATTTTAATTACCAACGTCGACTGAGTGATCAGCACTGTTGAGGAAAGGTGTTGTTATAGTCATTAATGGCATGCTTTGCTTTGTAAAACTGTGATATTGCTTGCACAACTTTTTAAAAAATCAAGGTAACCAGCTGCAATATGATTTCTCCACTTTGGAGCAGGACAGTTCTGCTAACAAACATTCCTGAGTTGTCTTAACACATTTGCCAAAGTTGAGTCCCCTCCTTGACTTCAAGTCCTCTCAACTTAAAGATGTAAGGATATACATTTTAAGTTGGATGATCTATATATAGATTTATTTTGCTTGAGACAAGTATGTGAACATTGAACTCCAATTAATGGACCAGATACTGGGTTCTAACAAATCTGCCCTGAGTTACCACAGACCAGAGGTACAACAATCTCGCTAATGGTTAAGACAAATCCACTTTTTTTGCTAAATCGGGTTTAGTGCATCATATTCCAGCCTCTGAAATGTACAGTGCCAGTTAAAAGTTGACACTACTCATTCAAGTTTTTATTTTTATTTTTTATTACTATTTTCGACATTGTATAATAATAGTGAAGACATCAGAACTATGAAATAACAGATATGGAATTGTGTAGTAACCAAAAACAAAGTTAAACAAATCTAAATAAAAAGTTTATTTGAGATTCTTCAAAGTAGCCACCCTTTTCCTTGAATGACAGCTTTGCACTCTCTCGGCATTCTCTCAACCAGCTTCATGAGGTAGTCACCTGGAATGCATTTCAATTGACAGGTGTGCCTTATTAACTTTTAACATATGGCATTTCTTTCCTTAATGCGTTTGAGCCAATCAGTTGTGTTGTGACAATGTGACAAGAGAAACGACAGTCCATCATTACTTTAAGACATGAAGGTCAGTCAATACGGAACATTTCAAGACCTTTGAAAGTTTCTTCAAGTGCATCAAGCGCTATGATGAAACTGGTTCTCATGAGGACCACCACAGGAAAGGAAGACCCAGAGTTACCTCTGCTGCAGAGGGATACGTTCATTAGAGGTAACTGCACCTCAGATTGCAGCCCAAATAAATGCTTCACAGAGTTCAAGTAAAAGACACATCTCAACATCAACTGTTCAGAGGAGACGGCGTGAATCGGGCCTTCATGGCCGAATTGATGCAAAGAAACCAAAGGACACCAATAATAAGAAGAGACTTTCTTGGGCCAAGAAAAACAAGCAATAGACATTAGACCAGTTAAAAATCTGTCCTTTGGTCTGATGAGTCCAAATTAGATTTTTGGTTCCAACCGCCGTGTGAGACGTAGGTGAACAGATGATGTGTGGTTCCCACCGTGAAGCATGGAGGAGGTAATGTGATGGTGTGGGGGTGTTTTGCTGGTGACACTGATTTATTTAGAATTTAAGTCACACAAGCATGGCCACCACAGCATTCTGCAGCGATACGCCATCCCATCTGGTTTGCGCTTAGTGTAACTATTAGGGTTCCAATAGTCGGAAATTTTCCAGTAAATTTCTGGGATTTTGCTTAAATTTATCAAAAAGGTTAGCTTATAACAGTGAACCTTTTTTTTGTGGAATACACACAAGGCATTTCTAATTGCAACCCTCTGCATGCACAGTGCATTCTTCCATCACATGTACAGGTGACTCAAGATCTTGCACACTAATGATACGCTATTGAGCCCACACTACTACACTGTCTGAGCCAAGGACTGCATGCTTTCTGGTAAGTTATGATTACATAACTGGGTGGAGTGAATATATTTCATATGACATACAATATTTTTTTGTTAACTAGTAAATAAATAGTATCCTACAGAAAAGTGTGTTTAAATCATTTCTAACTTGTTAACAATTTCTGCTAGTTATTTTTTGCTACCATGTGGGTTTTAGCTTGCTTGAGTCTGCTAACTGAGTAGTGTTAATTCACCTGTTTCCATACATGTTTCATTTTAAAACATTTATCTTACAAAGGAGTTGTTTAATCTAACTGCTTAACTATTTATCTATACATGGAATTGTCAAATTTTTTTTTTACAAATGTTTTAAATAATCTTTACAGGAAAATGCCACTGGCACTATCTGATGTGTGGAGACATTTCACTGCAGCTAATATAGAAGGAAAAGCTGTATACATTTGCAAATACTGTGCCAAATCATATGTGAAGAATGCAACAAAGATTCAGAATCATCTGGCCAAGTGCATAAACTTCCCTCAGCGCTCACAACAAGCAACCTCTGACAAAAGTCCCTCTACTTCTATTTGAGGTGAAAATGATTAATCAGACACCTTATCGATAGCAACAGCTCATGGTCCTCCTGGATTCAGAAGTTTCTTTTGACTCAATGCTGATGAAATGCTGATGAATGTCTGGCTCGGGTTGTGTATGCTGGTTCATCTCTGATGCTCACAGGCAATGTGTATTGGAAGAGATTTCTGAATGTTCTTTGCCCAGCATACACCCCTCCAACCAGACATGCTTTATCTACTCATTTGCTGGATGCAGAGTTCAACAGAGTTCAAGTGAAGGTCAAGAAAATCAGAGAAAGCAGACTGTATTGCAATCATCTCTGATTGGTGGTCGAATGTTTGTGGGCAAGGAATAATTAACTACATCATCTCCACCACTCAACCAGTATTCTAAAAGAGCACAGACACAAGGGATAACAGACACACCAGTCTCTACATTGCAGATGAGCCGAAGGCAGTCATTAATGACCTTGGACCACAGAAGGTATTTGCACTGGTGACAAACAATACTGTGAACATCAAGGCTGCTTGGTCTAAAGTGGAGGAGTCCTACCCTCACATCACACCCATTGGCTGTGCTGCTCATGCATTGAATCTACTCCTCAAGGACATCATGGCATTGAAAACAATGGATAAACTCTACAGGAGAGCCAAATAAATGGTTAGTTATGTGAAGGGTCATCAAGTTATTGCAGTAATCTACCTCACCAAGCAAAGTGAGAAGAATAAGAGCACAGCATTGAAAATGCCCAGCAACACCAGTTGAGGTGGTGTTGTTATCATGTTTGACAGTCTCCTGGAGGAGAAGGAGTCTCTTCAAGAAATGGCCATATCACAGTCTGCTGATATGGACAGCCCCATCAAGTGGGTCCTCCTGGATGATGTATTTTGGGAGAGAGTGATACGCAGTCTGAAACTCCTGAAACCTACAGCAGTAGCCATTGCACAGATTGAGGGAGACAATGGCATCCTGTCTGATGTTCAGACTCTGCTTGCAGATGTAAGAGAATAAATCCGTACTGCCCTGCCCACTTCACTGTTGCTCCAAGCAGAGGAAACATCAGTTCTGGAATACATCAAAAAGTGTGAAGACTTCTGCCTGAAGCCCATACACGCCGCAGCATATATGTTGGACCCCAAGTATGCTGGCAAGAGCATCCTGTCTGGTGTAGAGATCAACAAGGCCTGTGGTGTCATCACTACCGTGTCTCGCCACCTTAGCCTGGATGACGGCAAGGTTCTTGGCAGTCTGGCGAAGTACACTTCCAAGCAAGGGCTTTGGGATGGAGATGGATTATGGCAGTCGTGCCAACAGGGACTTTGTGGATCTGAGGCTCTTTCCCCTGTTGCCTCCATCATCCTCCAAATCCCACCAACATCAGCCGCTTGAGAGCACAACTAGTCCTTGTTTGGGAACACACACACACCAAAAAATTGGTGGCCATCTCGGCAAATTTGTGGCTTTTTGAGCCTGATCCCAAGCCATCCTCAACAAGGTTGGAAAGCGACAGTGAAGATGAAGCCTCCAGAGTTCGATGTTCAAGAGGTGGACATTATTGAGGTCCAGGAAGAAGATATGGAAGCCTGAGAGGAAGACAACCAAAGCTTTAGTTTCTAGACTATCATTTTACAAAGATGTATGTTGAAAACATTTTTTGGGGAGATGCGACGGATCATTGGGGATCATTCAATATTGCCTTTCTTTTGTAGTTCAGTGAAATCATCCCATGTGAAGAGTAAATGGTATTAATATTAATTTATTTTAATTCCAATTAATTCACATATATTCCTGTTAATTCCCACAGAACTTTTCCACCTCTGAATATTCCCTAAAATGTGCAACCCTAGGGACTATAATTTATTTTTCAACAGGACAATGACCCAAAGTACACCTCAAGGTTGTGTAAGGGCTATTTGACCAAGAAGGAGAGTGATTGAGTGCTGCATCAGATGACCTGGCTTCCACAATCAACCGACCTCAACCCAATTAAGAGTTGGACTGCAGGTGAAGGAAAAGCAGCCAACAAGTGCTCAGCATATGTGGGAACTCCTTCAAGACAGTTGGAAAAGCATTCTTCATAAAGCTGGTTGAGAGAATGCCAAAGAGTGTGCCAAGCTGTCATCAAGGCAAAGGGTAGCTACTTTGAATAGTCTAAAATATATGTTGATTTGTTTAACACTTTTGGTTACTACATGACTCCATATGTGTTATTTCATAGTTTTGATGTCTTCACTATTATTCAACAATGTAAAAAATAGTAATGAGTAGGTGTGTCCGAACGTTTGACTGGTACTGTATGTATTAATTTTAAACTGTTCCCTGTCAAGTAAAATAACTAAGTAAAATAAAATTTGCCGAAAAGCACACTGGGAAATATGTTTACGATACACACACATGTATTTTAAGCCAACACAGTATTTTAAGTTGCGGGTCTCAGAAAACGAACCTCTCTTGTGTGATCAACTCAGCTCTTTGTGTTGCAAATGCAAACATCAATATTTAAGTTCATACATTTGTTTTTCAAATTTAACTCACATTGAACAGAAATCACTGGGTAAATGGAGTATTCTGCTCAACAATTTCCCAATTTACGTCCAGCCAATTAGGATATTTAAGCTACTTGGACTTTTTCTAAGTTGTATTTTATACAGTGTGTATTATCACCTGTATAAGCATTGAGTTTGTGCTGTGTTGCGGACCTCTATGATAGTCACATGTCCATATATGGAGATAAATGGATCCCTGCTATGAGCGTTAGTGCCGTCATTTTTCTGATTTGTGTTATGGCCATTTTGGTTACGTGCCAATTATCTTTTTCCAGGAAGTGAGCACAGGTGAAATGACAGTAAGGGAGATTAGTGTTCTGTAACCTGATTCTGGTTGATCTTAATTCATAATGCAACCCTGATGGTAAAGTTCATGACAAGCCACATAGTCTACTACATGAATTCCCACTAGACCATCTGCTTGTTTGTGATACAGCAGTTGAGTTTTATGGAAGGAGGATCACAAAGTTTTCACATTTCACATTTTGACAGTTGTTCATCCAATATGATAATGTCACAGGGACTTTACGTCACCATGTCTGCTGATAGTCCTGATATGTTGAATAATGATGTGTTGGTTTGTATAATATAATGGCACTTTTAGTAAAATCACATATTTTGTGGCTTTAGTATGTAAGTGTAGTGTATGGTTAAGTTAACATCACTATACCTTCCTGAGACCTGCACCGCTGTTGCCTGGACCCAGAGATGCCTTGGATTTTCAGGGTCAGTGGTATCACTGATGCTTCTAGAGTTCACTCTGGCACTGTGCAGAGGGTCACAGGTTTGCGTCCTAGGCTGGGAAGACACGGACGGAACGAACTCTGCTATAGAAGTATGGCCAGGTTGTGGACGGCCGAAAATAGCTTCCTGCAAGCATCAGTGCACTCCCAAATAAAGTTTTGAGAAACTGTCCTCTACAATTTGTCCTTGGTTTTTGGCCAGTAACTGTTTGAATTAAGTAAAACTGTCATGTAAATGGTTAATGGTCAACTTAGTGGTCAAAAACCCAAATGCATTGATATATTATCTTTTCAGTGAACATGTTAATTTGTCACACATCTCTCTGCCATGGTATCTGCCCAGTGGTGGTACCAGTGCCGTTTATGATTAGGGAGGACTTTTTTTTATGAGCATGGACTTATTTCTATTACAACATATTGGATGACTGTCATTCATTCATATTCCATTCACCCAGCTCAATGCAACATCAATAGGTTTAGGATCCTACATGATACTCAATCACTTTCATAGCAGCCATACAAACAGCATCATCACATCTACACTCCTCTCACATTTTCGCTTTGCTTGTGGACTTCTGTGCACAACACTATGTCTGCGAAGAAAACTCTCCTAGCCAAACCTTCATACCATAACCTTTACACACAGCCTACATGGTTGTCACCATATTAACTAACATCCTAATCACCATAGCTACTAGAACTAACACGTTAGTAAACCACAATCCAATCCATGCGTGCAGTCATGCAGTAGTGTACAGCAAGAAGTTTAGCAGTTAAACCTTCATACCATAACCTTTACACACAGCCTACATGGTTGTCACCATATTAACTAACATCCTAATCACCATAGCTACTAGAACTAACACGTTAGTAAACCACAATCCAATCCATGTGTGCAATCATGCAGTAGTGTACAGCAAGAAGTTTAGCAGTTAAACCTTCATACCATAACCTTTACACACAGCCTACATGGTTGTCACCATATTAACTAACATCCTAATCACCATAGCTACTAGAACTAACACGTTAGTAAACCACAATCCAATCCATGTGTGCAGTCATGCAGTAGTGTACAGCAAGAAGTTTAGCAGTTACACCGGCGATCCCCGGTGGCAATACATTTGTAAAACGGAAAGCTTACCTTTGAATTGGAAGTGTTGGATAACCTTAGCCAGCTAGCTAACATAAATATAATTACTCTCTGTTTGAGTCAGGTTGTTGAGTAGGTTAAGTTAGATGCATTAGCTAGCGTAAGAAACATAAAATAATAATACAACTAATCTCTTTTTCTCTCTGCTGCTTCTCCTTAATTTCTTTAGAAATTATATTGTTCAAAACTGTTCAACTATTGTCTTTCTCTCTCTTTGAGTCAACTACTCACCACATGTTATAAACTTCAGTGCTAGTTAGCTTGTAGCTTATGCTTTCAGTACTAGATTAATTCTCTGATCCTTTGATTGGATGGACAACATGTCATTTCATGCTGCAAGACCTCTGATAGGTTGGAGGACATCCTACGGAAGAGGGCGAGAACCATGAGCCTCTTAGGTTTTGTATTAAAGTCAGTGTGCCCAGAGGAAGACGGAAAATAGCTGTCCTCCGGGCTACAGAATGGCGCTACCCTACAGAGTGCTGTTGAGGCTATGTGAATATATTTTGTATAGTTTTATCTAAAAATGTTTAATGTTTTACTATTTTTATAATATTCACTGAGTAGGACGGTCCTTCCCTTCCTCCTCTGAGGAGCCTTCACTGTGTCTGACATGGGATCTGAACCCACTTCACCCGTGCCCTTTAGTATCACTACCACATTCACACTTGCACTGATTGGAAAATCCCTAATGTTTTTTTCATCAATATAACCCTGACAGTTTTATGAGCAACTTATTTCATCCCATTGAGATGGCCATATAAATACAAACACAGTGGTCATTTTTATGAATGTTTTATCAATTTGAATCATTGCAGAGCAAAACCTACCATATACATTTTTTAAGCAGTATCTTTGTTTACATTGCCACATATGTATTATACTGACAACTGGTGATAGACCCCTTTCAGGTAAATATCTACATTACCCAAATCTATTTCATGATTCCGACCACAAGAACAAATTCCAGTACAAAGACTTCAATGTGGTTTTGATTGAAAAAGGGCCCTTGGCCCTAAAATCCGTTATTACCTGCTCCCATCCTTTGATATCGGACACTACTGTAGTTGCCCTAAATCTCTATATTTTTCAGAGTGAACAAGTGTATTGAGAGACCTCAAAATACAAACCCTACAGTATAGAATGACAATATGGACCATGCATTTTCCCCACATGGTTTGCTGCCCTGTGTCCTATACAGCACCCATAAATACTTTTGTCATTTGGCCCGTTCTCTGTCCTCAATTGTGGGATTTACTTGAAACATTCCCCCCCCTGCATAAGAGTCCATATAGGCTGGTAGTGAAGGAATGTGTAACGTAGCTCTAAGTAGATTCCCTCTCACAAATGGCACATCTCAGTGCTACTTCCTGTTTCGCTGTAGGATTTCCAATCACATGACAGGCAGCAGAGCCGCAGTGATTTTCTCCAGGGACTCTGCTGTACAGTATTGTATGGACCGTGCTTTGGTTTACCACAATGAAGGAGGGACAGGGAGATTGATCAATAGTAAAAAAACACTGTCCTAGGCTACTACAGATAGTATATGGGTAGATTATAGGAACTCTAGGGGGGGGGGGGGGGGGGGGGGGGGGGGGTTGTCAAAGAGTGTTTGATGTCTTTTGTGACATGGTCAGGTTGTAAAATAACTTGTTTTTCAAAAAAAAATCATATCTGACCAGATAACAACAAACTATGACAAGTCTTGCTGTCTTGGTGAAAAAGGGAGAATGATCAATAGATCAGACTATTTATGTATATTGAAGGGATATTCAAAGGATTCACAACATTACGTCATGTACCATATCTCTTTTTCGATACAGTCGTGGTTATTCCAACAAGTGAATTCTGAGGTTGGAATTAACATTTTTTTTAAAGTGAAGTTATTCTCCATAAAGAGCACATAATCTGGCTGTTCAGTTCTTTATTGTCAGGTCAGTGCAGTCCAGAGTGTATGTGGAAGGACCCTGAATGCGTCCCAAATGGCATCCTTTCCCGATATGGTGCACCACTCTTGAAAGCCCCTGAATGCTTTCAAGGTTTAATTGTGTCTACGTGACTTTAGGAGGCTCTGGCTTGGTCAGGGTTTGTTAAGGCAACTGGGGTTTACTCCCACTGTTGTGAATTGGCACTTTGGCTGATTGCCGGGGATGGGCCCTCGACAAGTAATGTCCCCTTTGCCGTACAGTGAAGAGGCATTGTGATAGACCTTTGATGTCACGATCACCTCATTTAATTTCTCACAAATTATTGTAATATTACTTTAAAAAATGCAAACAATTCACCTCAGTCTTTACCAAAGTAGCACTTCATCTTTTATACCATCGGCCCAAAAGTAAACTAAGCTAAGCGGAAAAGTCTTAAAATGTTAATCTCACTGTCAACCACTTTAACGTTACAGTACAGAGACACTTTGCAGCTGCTTGTTTTCAATTGAGTCCCTCACCAATCCTCCCGTCCCACTCCCAAAATATAAGTATGTCAAAACACGTTGAAAAGAGGCTAAAATCATGTAGCGTCTCTGCTGGTGCGTCCTGGGGTCACAGGTTTGTGTTTGACCTTTGTGGATCTCACTGTAACACTAGCCTCGCCCCTGTTAGCATCAAAAAGCTGATGAAGTCTCCTCCTTTCATCTGCCAAAACCATTTACCACGTATCCTCTCCTATTCTCTCTCTCGACCTCCTGGGTTCTCTCGCCTCAACTCTGTTCTCCGCTCACGCCCTAAGGCACTGGTGCTGCTGAGCCACACACACACCTCTCTTTCTCTCACTCTCTAACACTTTCACATTGACATATCTCTGTCTCTACTGTATGCTCCTCTCCCGCATTCAAAGCATAGGCTACACCTATTTGTATGATGGTAGGAATTAAGGTACCTTCAGGGATAAGTAAACAAACAGTAACTTGATTATGCCATTCTTAGTGCAAATTTAGACAAAATAAAAAGACCTAGCCAGCTAGGACAAAGTCAAACAGTTCCTTTAAAAATTGTAATTCATTTTCTCAAATCGTGTTTGTCCGTTTCCACAGGTTTATAATGCATATTACACATACATTGCCATCACCACATACAAAGGTTGCATTTAATGTAACCCTAAACCTTACATTTCCTATACATTACCTCACTAAACATTAAGTGTCAGTTTCCCAGACACAGATGAAACGAACAAAAAGTGACCCATGGAGCTTTTGTTGTCCAATAATAGACTTAATCTTGGTCTGGGAAACTAGCCATAAGACTACTTGGAAATGTTGCTCTCATTCTGTTTAAGTGGCCCATGCCGTTGGTCTTTCAAAACACTAACATTACATATATGTGTGTCGCAGTGTTGTTTCACAATCTGCCGTGAGAGTCCATGTGTTGTGACCACTTCCCAGCCATCCAGGAGCGGGAAGTGATGCAATTTCATTAAAGTCATGTCGACCCCAGTGCCGAGTGCAGGGCAGGCTTGGATTGTGTTCCTCTCACTACAAGGGTTCAAATACATTACATGGGCAATGTTGTGGTAATATACCCGTTTCTTTCTTATGAAGCCTAGCTGTTTGATAATGGTCCAACATCAGGATTGTGGGTTTGATTTCTGCTCGGGCCACCAATATGAAAATGTATCCTATCACTACTGTAAGTCGCTTTGGATAAAAGCTTCTGCTAAATGGTATAATTGTATTATGATGTGGTCTTTGGCATGATAATATTTACTCACTTAAGTGTTTGCGCTAGTGCAACATTTGCATCTGCCATGTTCATAAAGCATTCTTTCATACAGGATCAGCTTGATTTTAAATCATAAGCTGAAGCTAAATCAGGAAAGTGTCTGTCTTTATACATACGGTGCTTGCGGAAAGTATTCAGACCCCTTGACTTTTTCCACATTTTGCTACGTTACAGCCTTATTCTAAAATTAATTTTAAAAAAATTTACAAATCCAGACACAACGAAAACAGGTTTTTAGAAATGTATTTAAAAAAATAAACCAACATACCTTATTTACATTCCTAGGAGACTCGAAATGGAGCTCAGGTGCATCCGGTTTCCATTGATCATCCTTGAGATGTTTCTACAACGTGATTGGAGTCCACAAGTGGTAAATTCAATTGATTGGACATGATTTGGAAAGGCACACAGCTGTCTATATAAGGTCCCGCAGTTGACAGTGCATGTCAGAGCAAAAACCAAGCCACGAGGTCGAAGTAATTATCCGTAGAGCTCCGAGACAGGATTGTGTCGAGGAAAAGATCTGGGGAAGTGTACAACAAATGTCTGCAGCATTGAAGGTCTACAAGAACAAAGTGGCCTCCATTATTCTGAAATGGAAGAAGTTTGGAACCATCAAGACTCTTCCTAGAGCTGGCTGCCTGGCCAAACTGGGCAATCGGGGGAGAAGGACCTTGGTCAGGGAGGTGACCAAGAAACCGATGGTCACTCTGACAGACCTCTAGAGTTCCTCTGTGGGGATTTGAGAACCTTCCAGAAGGCCCACCATCTCTGCAGCACTCCACCAATCAGGCCTGATAGAGTGAACAGACGGAAACCACTCCTCAGTTAAAGCCTGCTTGGAGTTTGCCAAAAGGCACCTAAAGACTCTCCGACCATGAGAAACATGTTTTTTTCAGGAGCATGTTTTTCAGGGGCAGGGACTGGGAGACTAGTCAGGATCGAGGCAAAGATGAACAGAGCAAAGTACAGAGAGATCACTGATGGGGCGAAGGTTCACCTTCCAACAGGACAATGACCCTTAGCACACAGCCAAGACAACGCAGGAGTGGCTTTGGGACAAGTCTCTGAATGTCCTTGAGTGGCCCAGCCAGAGCCCGGAATTGAACCCGATCGAATATCTTGAAAATAGCTGTGACCTAAAAATAGCAGTGCAGCGACGGTCCCCGTCAAACCTGACAGAGCTTGAGAGGATCAGCAGAGAAGAATGGGTGTGCCAAGCTTGTAGCGTCACACCCAAGAAGACTCGAGGCTGTAATCACTGCCAAAGGTGCTTTAACTTCTTAAGGGGGCGACAGGGTAGCCTAGTGGTTAGAGCGTTGGACTAGTAACCGGAAGGTATTTAAGTTTTTTATTTTTAATTTAAAAAAAATATTTTTAGATATATATTTTTTTTTTAAAATTGGCAAACATTTCTAAAAACCTGTTTTTGATTCGTCATTATGGGGTATTGTGTATTAAAAAAGCTTTTTTTTATACACAACACCCCATGTGGAAAAAGTCAAGGGGTCTGAATACTTTCCAAAGGCACTGTATATTTATACCATTCATTACCTTCAATGTTTTATTTTGCGATACATGTTACAGGAGCTTTGCATCAGTGCTAGGGCAGGGCAATATGGCCAAAATATATCACAATATTTTTTACATTTTTGACAGTATGATGGTATTTGACGGTCATGTTTTTGAATAATACAATTTCGAAATATGCTTTATGCTTGACCCTAAGGTGGCAACACATACATTCTAATAGCTACAGATTGTACACCAGATAATGTGATATAAAAAATAAATGTTCACTGGACGTTACAGGAAATCCCCATACAAACAGACGCAATAGATTTTTCAACTAACATATCTGTACTTCATTTGCCATCTTGTCTATTTCAAATCTTCTCTCATTGATCCAGACAGGTGAGTGTCATCATGACATGCGGAACTTTGGGGTGGACACCCACCGATCTTGCTCAATGAGAGAAGATTTTAAATAGACAATATGGCTGCGTAAACATTTGTTGATGGCTTCATGTAGTAAAAAACATATTTTTTTAAAATATCAGAGCAATTTCTAATTTCAAACTACACTGAACGAAAAAAATGAATGCAACAATTTCTAAGATTTAACTGAGTTACAGTTCATTTAAGAACATTGTCAATTAAAAAAATTAATTAGGCTCTAATCTATGGATTTCACATGACTGGGAATACAGATATGCATCTGTTGGTCACATATACCTTAAAAAAAAGGTAGGGACGTGGATCAGAAAACCAGTCAGTATCTGGTGTGACCATAATTTTCATGCAGCACGACACATCTCGTTCTCATAGAGTTGATCCGGATATTGATTGTGGCCTGTGGAATGTTGTTCCACTCCTCTTCAATGGCTGTGTGAAGTTGCTGGATATTGGCGGGAACTGGAACACGCTGTCGTAGACGTCGATCCAGAGTAGTGGGTTATATGGTATAGAAATTAACATTCAATTCTCTGGCAACAGTTCTGGTGGACATTCCAACACTCAGCATGCCAATTGCACACTCCCTCAACATTTGAGACATCTGTTGTGTGACAAAGCTGCACATTTTAGAGTGGCCTTTTATTGTCCCCAGCACAAGGTGCGGTGCACATGTCTAATGATCATAATTTTTTATCAGCTTTTTGATATGCCACACATGTGGTGGATGGATTATCTTGGCAAAGGAGAAATGCTCACCAACAAGGCTGTAAACAAATTTTGTGCATATGAAACATTTCAAGGATCTTTTATTTCAGCTCATGAAACATGGGACCAACACTTTACATGTTGAATTTTTATTTTTGTTCAGTATAACTACCTGCAACTGGACACAGACATCTATAAGAATTAAGAACAAATAGTGTCGCCAAATACAGGTTAATTGAAGAATCTATGCTGGCAGTTTCTATGGGGCTTTCCTGTAACATCCAGTAATTGACAACAAAAATGTTTGCTTATATCACATTATCTGTTGTACAATCTGTAGATAACATTCTAAGTTAATTTAATGGGTCTTTCTCCATTCTGATAACAAAAATAAATAAATGAGCTTTAAAAAAAATAATTTCCTACACTCATTTGTTAGAATTTTCACACTGTGCCACATAGGGCTGCATGAAACAGTCAAAACACCTAGCTATGCCGATTGAGATTGTTTGACCAAATATTGCGATTTGAATTGCGATTTAGACAAAACACTTGGGTGAACTGTTGGAATCATGGAAATAGAATGGTTCTTCAAATTCTATAGTTGGAATATAGTGTGCAGCTCGTTCAATATGTTGTTGTTTGACATGACAACTATGAAAAAGCCAGGGAGGAGTTATTGGGAGTTAGCGTTTTCCAGTGGAGCCTAGATGTTACAAAACAAGTTGTTTTCTCCAGAGAGTTCTCTTACTTCATGTAGCTAGCTAACATATTCATGCTTTGCCTATTCCTCTCTGATTTATAAGATAGCATTGCACAAACATGCTGATCTAGGCCTACTCCAGCACTGGTATCAGGCTGTATTAGCTAGCTACATTTGCTCTGACTCGGAGTACATTTAGCTAGCTAGCTATCCAACTAACTAGCGATTAGCATTAGCGGCTAAAATTGTTTATTTCAGCCACAACTTGCTAACAAAATAAAAAACTAGACAAACTGTTTGAAGACAATAAGATACACAAACTAATAGTGTAATAGAACACTTGTGGATTTATATTATTAGAAATAAGAGTGGAAAGCACCATCGTTGTCACCAACATCTTGTTGCTTGTAACTCCATGGTTTAGCAACATGCTTGCCTGGAATGACAGGGGGCAGGGCTTGGTGTGGGAAGCGGCATGCAGGTGAAAGGAGAAAAACAACTCAAAAAGCAATGGAGTAAACAATAAAAACAGACACACGGCGGAGTGGAATATCACATTCAACAAACCAAACATTGAAATGCCATTGTAGAATGCAAGGTAAAGTGCATCTATACCGGTATATAGTAAAATACAGTATACCGCCCAGCCCTAACCAGTGTAAACACACTAGGTATTTTTTTTTTAACTTAGCTGTGTCATTATATAGCTCCCAACCTGTGATCCGTGGAAATTGTTGAGGCTAGTGTCTACGATGTGAGTAACGTGAACGTGGATTCTTGTCTCAAAAGCAGTGACTTGCTCTGACTTCCTCTCTCTTTCACATTCTTTCCTTTTCTGCTGGCTCTCTGTCCTCCTCTGGCTTCCTCTCCATCTCTCTCTCCCCCCGTTCTGTTTGAGGGTCTGTGCTGTGCAGTGCTGTGAGGTTGTGCGGTAGCGAAGGTGGTATGCTGTGTAGATTTTTGGTGCAGTGCAGCAGGCAGTATTGTAACGTCGCCTCTCTCTCTCTCTCTGTATGTTTCCTTTTTTGTGGCCTCTGTTTGGGAGCCGTGGAACAATTCCAGACATTTTTGTTTAAAAAGGGCATTAGCCCCAGTGCTTCCGTCCCATCCATCAACCTTGGCAAGCCCCGGCGCTTTGTAGCCTTCCATTCCTGGCCTGATCACTTCCATAGCTTTGTCAAAAGAATGTATGATGACCTTTTTAGAAGTTCTTATTTTTCTTGTTATTTTGTGAACCCCCCTTTTCTTCCCTGCCTGTTCTTCAAACAAAATCAGTTCCACCTGCCTGTAGGTTTATATGTGACATCAGGTGTTGCTTGTATCTTTTGGGACTGCTCTGAATTGTGTCTTTGTTCCATTATTCACTGATTTGGGAGATTGCTGTGTATGTAGTCGTTCATAACACAGGTATGTGTCTATGAGTATGAGACATGGAGTGGAGCAAGTGAAGGATAAAATGAAGGTGGTACAGTATTATGAACATGTGTGTGTGTGAGAGGGAGTGAGAGAGACTTAAGAGTCCATTAGCTAGACACAGCAGCATACCAACCTGCATCCCAATGGCTTACCTCTGAAGCTAAGCAGGGTTGGTCCTGGATGGGAGACCAGATACTGCTGGAAGGAGTGTTGGAGGGCCAGTAGGAGGCACTCTTTCCTCTGGCCTAAATAAAAAAAACATCTCAATGCCCCAGGGCAGTGATTGGGGAACATTGCTTTGTCTAGGGTGCTGTCTTTCAGATGGGTTGTTTAATGGGTGTCCTGACTCTAAGGTCACTAAAGATCCCATGCCACTTAGCGTAGGGGTGTTAACCCCAGTGGCCTGGCTTAATTCCCAATGTGGCCCTCATACCATCATGGCCACCTAATCATTCCCAGCTTCCAATTGGCTCATTCACCCACCCTCCTCTCACTGGCTTAAACTATTCCCCAGGTTGTTGCTGTAAATGAGAATTTGTTCTCAGTCAACTTAACTGGTAAAATAAAATATAAAAACTATTGCGTGCTGGACTTAGAGGCCCTGTAGTTTCAGTAGAACAGTACATAGACAATAAGGGGTACTGCATAGCTACAGCATGTTAGGACCAGGTGATACTCTGGGAGGAGAAACCCAGTCAGGTTATTAAAGGAACTACATGTAATATTTTAGCAGAACATTTGAGTTCTTGGTGATATTTTTTCTTCATCATGATACCAAAGAGATTAGTTACAGGGACGATAATTATTTATTTTATTTAACTAGGCAAGTCAGTTAAGAACAAATTGTTATGTACAATGACGGCCTACCAAAAGGCAGGGACGGGGGCTGGGATTAAAAATATAAATACATTTAATGAAAATATAGGACAACACACACATCATGACAAGAGACAACAACACTACATAAAGAGAGACATAAGACAACATAGCAAGGCAGCAACACATGACAACACAGCATGGTAGCAACAACATGGTAGCACCACAAAACAGGGAACAAACAATATTGGACACAGACAACAGCACAAAGGGCAATTTAGGTAGAGACAACAATACATCACGCAAAGCAGCCACAATTGTCAGTCTTTGAATAAAGAGATTGAGATAAAACTGTCCAGTTTGAGTGTTTGTTGCAGGCCGTTCCAGTCGCTAGCTGCAGCGAACTGAAAAGAGGAGACCCAGGGATGTGTGTGCTTTTGGGACCTTTAACAGAATGTGACTGGCAGAACGGGTGTATGTGGAGGATGAGGGCTGCAGTAGATAGGTCTAAGAGGGTTTTATAAATAAGCATCAACCAGTGGGTCTTCCGACGGATATACAGAGATGACCCGTTTACAGAAGAGTATAGAGTGCAGTGATGTGTCCTATAAGGAGCATTGGTGGCAAATCTGATGGCCGAATGGTAAAGAACATCTAGCCGCTCGAGAGCATCCTTACCTGCCGATCAATAAATTACATCTCCGTAATCTAGCATGGGTAGGATGTCATCTGAATCAGGGTTCGTTTTGTAGCTGGGGTGAAAGAGGAGTGATTACGATAGAGGAAACCAAGTATAGATTTAACTTTAGCCTGCAGCTTTGATATGTGCCGAGAGAAGGACAGTGTACCGTCTAGCCATACTCCCAAGTACTTGTATGAGGAGACTACCTCAAGCTCTAAACCCTCAGAGGTAGTAATTACACCTGTGGGGAGAGGGGCATTCTTTTTACAGATATCAGTGCACAAGTCAGAATTGGGGCTAGCAACAGGAGATGGGCCAGGGTGTGTACATGCACATTTCCAGATATCATCAACAGTAATACAATCAGGGCACGGTAGAGGACAGTGAGATCTCTGCAGTGTTGATTTATGACATTTGAATATGCATTACATGGCAACAAGATCATATTATAAGACTTTTTGTATTGCTAATGTTTTTGCTATTTTTGACAACCGAACGAGGGAAGAAAAAATGGTAAATCAGGAAGTTGTGCACGCACAACAAGAGCCGGAACGGCTAGTTGTATCTACAATAGTTACCTTCACCTCTTTCTCCTTTGGATCAGGGATATACTTTACTTGAAACCATTGTTACGAGGACTACATAACTCTGTTATAACACCAAATGTCAAACTGTCAACCACTGGAATGGTGTCACCTTATGACAATTGACTTTACACTGTCATGATGACACAGAACACTATTTAGCGAAGCAAGCAGTCTAGCCAATTGGGTGATGCTTTGTGGTCATGACGATATAAGGTCAGTTGTAATAAGGTGATGTAACCAGTGGTTGACTTGGACTGAAATAGTTCCTGATTTTGGGTGCCGGTACTGTTTATATACTGAACAAAAATAGAAACGGAACATGCAACAATTTCAAAGATTTTACTGAGTTACAGTTCATATGAGGAAATCAATAAATTGAAATGCATTCATTAGGCCCTAATCTATGGATTTTTTTTGAGAAACAATGTTTTTGTGTCTATGAAAACATTTGGGGATCTTTTATTTCAGCTCATGAAACGGGAGACAAACATTTGACATGTGTTCATATTTCTGTCCGGTGTATTGAGGTGTAGGAGCTCCACAATACACTTGAGCTAATATTCTATGAGGTGTAGGAACTCCACAATACACTTGAGCTAATATTCTATGAGGTGCAGGAACTCAAACAGTACAACATTTTCGGTGCCAGTACTCCACTTAGGTGAGCTCCTGCTGAAGTCAAGCACTGGTTGTAACTGTTTATGATATCTGTAATGTATTTATTATCACAGTGTTATAGTCCTTTTGATGGAGGTTCAAGTGTTACTGATTAAAGCTACATTACTGTCGGTTTCACCAGTTGTCTTGTAGGAGAGCCTGTTGCTGAAGACAAAAGCAGATTCAGCTCAGATCCACTGTCATTGTGTTAGTCTAAGTCACAGCATGCTTCTTAAAACCTCTGAAGTAGTTGAAGTAGTACAGTAAACATTCAAAAACGTTTTTGTGATTCAACAATGCATAGAATGAGATATGGAGTAACTAGCAAAGCCAATGTTTCAGCTGAGGCCTCTTTAGCAAAGCTGGTGCCAGCTCTTTTCACATGTTTTTATTTAACCTTTATTTAACTAGGCAACTCAGTTAATGTCAGTTGTGTGTATAGGTGGCAGGGAAGTCAGGCACAGGAGAATCACACGGAGTGTAATGGAGTTATTTAATAATGATAAACAAAACATACTCCAGACACTAAATGTAACATAAACAAAGTGGGTACGAGGACCCGTCGTGCACCAATACAAACAACACAACACTGAATAACAAACAATCTCTGACAAAGACATGAGGGGAAACAGAGGGTTAAATACATTACAGGTAATGAATGGGAGTGAAACCAGGTGTGTAGGAAGATGAGACAAAACCAATGGAAAATGAAAAATGGATCAATGATGGCTAGAAGACCGGTGACGGTGACCGCCGAGCACCGCCGGAGAGGCTTCGACTTCGGCAGAAGTCGTGACAGTTAAGAACAAATTCATATTTACAATGATGGCTTACCCTGGCCAAACCCTAACAACGCTGGGCCAATTGTGTTCGCCCTATGGGACTCCCAATCACGGCCAGTTGTGATACAGCCTGGAATCGAACCAGGGTGTGTAGTGACGCCTCTAGCACTGAGATGCAGTGCTTTAGAATATTTTGCCAAAACCCCCTTTTTGCAGCAAACAATGTCATGTTAGACCAGACTATATCCTAAATGCAGTCTTACAGTACATTTCAAGACTAAAAACAATAAAACAGTTTATTTTTAGTCTCAAAACCATGAACTTGATCAAGCCTATTTGCCAGTAGTAGTAAGCCGTGACATAGCACATTACTGTACTTGACATTTCTTGTAGGTTATCACTATGAGGGACTAGAGGTGGTGTTAGTCTGTGCTATCTGTGTGTTTGAGAGCAGTGCATAGTATGTAGTGATAGAGGTGGGGTATATGAGGGCAAGAGGAGAGGTTAAAAGGGTACATCGGAGTGTCAAAGGCCACAGATCAGGCCAGTGAACACTTACAATAATATACTTCATTTCCCAGGCACTTTTTCAAAGCAGAGAGCATCTCAAACTATATACACAAAGTGAGACAGATTCACTTCAACTTGGTGGACCATGGAAACAGAGTCATTTGCTAAGATCATGGAGCGTAGTTTGGAGCACAGTGACATGAGATGGTACATACATTAAAAAATTGGATCCATTAGATCAGAGATGGGCAACTCCAGTCCTCGGGGGCTTGATTTTCGCACAGCCCTATAGCTAACACACCTGATTAAACTGAAGACTTTGATTAGTTGTCAATTGGAGTCAGGTGTGTTAGCAGGAGCTGGGGCAAAAGTGTCACCAATCAGGGCCCCGAGGACTTCCGTTGCCCATCCCTGCATTAGATTAAAGGCATGTTGTATTTGTTTTATGTAGCCACTGCCGCTATGTGATTACTTTTAGCATTTCATGTCCAAATTATCCCAAAGATTTTGTGTAGCTCAATTGCTTGGTTTGAAGTTATTCTGACTTTATTTGGGAATTCAATTGAAAACATGCTAATATCTGGTACATAGGTTTTTGGTTTCAAAATGCTGAAGTTAGCGGATTGGCAGTGGTCCCTAGCCATGTAAACCAACCCGAGGTATATATTGCACTCTGTCCTGTCAATAGACAGGGGGATGGGGGTGGGGAAGGATTTCATTATGGATGCCGGGCTTCGAGTTTTTATTATATGTCCTGCATAAAATATAAACCTGTGGCAGGGTTAAAATGAAGCGTAGTGGTGGATGGGGTCTAGTAAAGGTGCTGCAGGCCTTCATAGGTCCCATCCTCTGTGGTCTTAGCTAGATGGAGATTTAAGTTGTCTATAGAGACAGATCTAAAGTCAGTTTAGGCTTTTAATGTCCTCGTTAAGGACAGTGAAGTAGTTCATTTTGCAAAACTTTTACCTGAAGCTACATAGATCCTAACTGCCTTTAGTAAGAGTCTGCGTCCAAAAAGTATTGAAAAGGCTCCTTTGCTAGTATTTTCTGTTGAGATGGTGGATGGAAGCAGATGCGGTAAGACAAGGTGGGTGATCTACAGTATTGGTCCACTGATTGAATCACACACATGCAAGCATGCACACACAAATTCTAATTCAAATGTTATTGGTTGTGTACACATTTTGCAGATATTATTGCAGGTGCTGTGAAATGCTTATGTTTCTTGCTCCAACAGTGCAGTAACACACACACACACACTGCTGAATCAGGGCATACATTAGTACATTATATCCCAGGCCCAGGGAAGTTGTTCGTGATTCCAGATGCCCCTCTGCTGTCAGAGGGATACACAGGCCATCGATAAGACATAGGTCACACAGACAGACTGTTTGTTTGGCACTCTCTCTCACACACACACACACACACACACACACACACACACACCACTGACTGGTGCTGGACTGCACAGATCAGCACATTTTCTAGATGCAGTGTACTGTCTCACTAGTCTGTGATACACCCAGAGCCTGCATGTCACTCTGGAGACTGGTTCTGGTTAGAGAACAACCTAAAACCTCTGCACAGTACGGGCAACACCTAAGCCCTAATATAAAGTGCATTCGGAAAGTATTCACACCCCTTGACTTTTTCCATATTTTGTTGTGTTACAGCTTTATTCTAAAATTGAAAATATATGTATTTCCTCATCAATCTACACGCAATACCCCATAATGTCAAAATGAAAACATGTTTTTAGAAATGTTTGCAAATGTACCTTATTTACATAAGTATTCAGACCCTTTGCTATGAGCCTCGAAATTGAGTTCAGGGGCATCAAAAATGTATAAAAGCCTGTTTTGCTTCGTCACTTGGTGGCATTGTGTGGCTGTAATGAAACAAAATGTGGAAGAAGTCAAGGGGTCTGTATACTTCCCGAACTGTAGGTATTTGTTTGCATGCGCGTGTGTGTGTGAGAGAAACATTTCTATTACAGTATGAGAGTTTGTGCATTTCTTTAGAGAGTGAAGGCAAATAGCTAGAGAGACAAAGAGAAAGGCTGAAGCTTTAATTAACGTTTAAGTCTTGAGACACTTGGTCTTTATTTTGTTTCAGGCGACTGCACATTCTGCAAACCTAGAGTGTAATGCCTCGCCCAAGCAGACAAACACACATGCACGCGCACACACAAACCTCTGACAGGAGGTAGTCCTCCCCTACACCTCCTTAACTAATATTTGTTGTGATGAGAGCAAGGTCTTCCAATAATGGGACCACTAAATATATTCACCTCTCCGCATAACAGAGACATGCACAGCGAATATCAAGGCTGATCTTCACGACTGGCTTTTGAAAACCTTTCAATCTTGACTCACACCAACTTTGTCTTGTTTATTTAAAATATTTATTTTCAAAAGGTCTATAAAAAGATCAGGACCAATGCTAGAACGTGCTTTAAAATGTACACACCAACGAGAGTAGGAGTCTTTTGAAAGCAGATACACAAAAGCAGCTTTAGTTCACAACAAAATAAGCCCCAGAGGATTTGAATGTGTCACCTGCATCAAATGCTCACTGTATTTCTCTCTCTGTGGATGCAATAACTCAACTTAGAAATGACCATCCACAAAAACATATTAGCCAGATGCTGGATTCATCTCAACCCACACCCACACACAGTATATCCGGCCTACAGTCATGACGTTGCTAGCTAGCTAGCTGAGAGAATAGAAGAGGGTTTTTGAAAGTGGGGCAGATAGTGTAAAATGGCTAAGCTGGTGTAGACTTGGCCACTGTGGCAGTACTATAGGGATAAACACAATGCTTTGTGTGAAACTCCACAGCGAAATGGCTGCAGCTCCTCTTCTACGCCATTATTCAAACACAAGCTTTTTATATAGATGATTATAGGTGCTACACATAGGATCCTTTTTATTGTTGCATTGTAATTTCAGAATATATCCATAAAATATTTGCAACAATAGTGGAGTGATAGTGTTTCACAGTGTTACATACCCGCCAGTGTTATGATTTGTTCGTAAGGTTCACCTCTTTATTTATCCCACCGGAGCGGTAACTGGTGTCAAAATGAGAAAGCGTGTCAAAATGATGGTGTCAAAATAAGAAACTTTGTGGCTGTGTTATCTAATTGAAATCGAGTCAAGTGGCCAATGTAGAAATCGGTCTGTCCTTTCCTGGTTGCTGAAATTCTACACTGTTCGTTCAGTTTCAGTTTATGTAAGAAAACAAGCACTTAATAGTGTAGGGAATCATTGTACCATCTAAATCGCTGTGAAATATATTTTACATTTTAAAAAAGCGTTTAAAAAAAAAAACTGGTGGATTAAAACCGAAAGTAAAACGCTCAAGCGTCAGTCTGCTCCATGTTACGGAGAAGGGGATATTTTGAGGGGATGCTGCCTAGTGCTGTTGAAATTCACCTAGCTTCCATATAGGGGAGAAATTCTAGGCTTAGCACCTTTAATGATAGTTCCATAGCCTCATTATAACAACCTTACCGTGATCGTTACATTGTTGTGTGCGTCGAGTCTACTTTGACACGCTGTCCCCTTGTCAGCCTGGGTCTAACAGCGTTGGGGTCAATTTGGAATTTCCGAATTGAATTCAGTTCAAACAATTAATTTGAATTGGCCACACCCCACAGGAAGCATAATTTGAAGTCTCATTCATCTGGCAAATCTTTTATCAAAAGGATATCACCCATTAATCCAAATAATACACATACCATTTTAAATATTAGTTTGACTATATCTCAAACATGTCAAACAGTATTTATCTTTGTCATGAGCTGTGAGATTGTTCCCTTCTATACTGCAGTGTTTGAGCTAATGCATTCTGGGATATGTTTTTTTTCTGATATATAAAAACATTAGGAAACGATGAATTATTATAGACAACTAAGGCTGGGCGATATAGCCAAAATGTCATGGTATTTAAAAAATGTGGTACATGACTCCAGGGTGACAACACATACATTCTAAGTGATTTCGATGGGTCTTTCTCCATTCTGATTGTTTTATACTGTTCAATTGAACGTTTTAGCATTTTCATACATTTCTGCATTTCCTGTACTCATTTGAGATCATTTCCACACTGTGTGACATGGGGAAAATATCTAGGCCTTATTTTTGAACAAATGTTGCAATTGTGATTTGACTTGAAATTTAGATTAAAAAAACAGTTTGGTGAACTTTTGGAATCATGGAAATAGAATGATTATTCTAATTCTATAGTTTGAATATGATAGTTAGCACTTTGAATCGTGCTGTTTGACATCACAACAAATGGAAATGCCAGGGAGGAACTAAAGTTTTGGTCAGTGTTTCCTAGGGGACCCTATAATCTTTTGCTATATTCAATGTTTTCTCTTAGCTACTTGATATAGTTAAGATATTCATGCTTTGCCTATTCCTGTTACTGTTGCACAAACAAAAGGCTGGTTTAGGCCTACACCATTAATGGTATCAGGCTGCAAAATAATTACTTATATCATACAATGTGATTTTCTGGATTTTTGTTTTCGATTCCGTCTCTCACAGTTGAAGTGTACCTATGATAAAAATGACAGTAGGAAAATCTGCAAAATCAGCAGTGTATCAAATACTTGTTCTCCCCACTGTATCGTTATAGAAGGTAAAGTAAAAACCCAAACTGGTCCGTGCATCAATACCGGTATATAGTAAAATACAGTATCCCGCCAGCACTGTAGACAACCCACAACATGACAGTTAAGATGAAAGTTAGGCCTAAGCCTTCCATGCGAAAATGTGAAAATAGCAGAGTGTGTATGAAACAGAGAGAGAAAGTGTAGCATGAAGTTCCCTATAGAAGATGGTCTAAGTTCAGTTTTATGTTTTGCTGGATGTAGATCTGTGGATAGATACTACAGGTAAGAAAAATATAAAAATGTATGAGATGGAGAGAGAGAGAAAAAAAAATGGTCTGAGGAGTTTTAGCAAGCAAGACCCAACCAAGGTCCAGGACTTTAGTTGTGCCAAAGTTAAATCCCTTTCCTGCTGAGGAACTGACCTCTTTGACAACCTTTCAGACCTGTTTTTAACATGTTTCTTTACCATCCCTCCTTTCTTCTATCCCAGAGGGGGACTGGCAAGAGCAGGATTCCTTTGATGCGTTTCATGACTAATTGATGGAGTTTCTTTTACATGATTCATAACCAGTTTGCTGACCGATCAGTTTTATTAATGGCTGAAATATAAAGGAGCTCGGGGAACGAGTGGGAACAGGAAAAATGAAGGCAAATGTTTCTGTAGAAACATCTTCTGGCCTTTGAAAACAGTGGATAAGTTTAAAGGTGTTAGCCCACTGCGTTCCGATATGTTATTATTGTTCAATGTACAGCTTTTCACAAAAGTATACTCAACAGTAAGCTGTGGTCAGACCTCGCAAAGAAGAAGCAAAGTTGACAATGACAAGAAGAAATGACATAGAAAAGTAACATTGAAAGGAAACAGACTCCAGAGAAGGAGACCACCCACCACTGATTCTTCTGGATAAAGGTTCACAATATTCAACCACATTTGTGGTCCATTATCCTGAGACTCTTGAACGGGTGTATCTTGTATCATGATGTTTATGGCAAAACAGAAAATGAAGATATGTATTTATCTTAGTGCTGTAATTGATGAGAACTTAGTGGTCTGGTACAAACATCGACTCTATTAGCCACTTGCTGTGTACAGATACTAACAGATACCATTACAGTGTCCTATTTGTCTGACCTCCCCTGCTATTAGTCTGTCATATACCACCCGCCATGTGTAGTGCGATCAATAGGCACGGGAGTCATTCACCATTCAGGTGTCCTTAAAAGTTGAACCTGATAAGCTTAACTTGATAAATGGACTAGGCTGTTTTCCCTCAACTGCAGCTAGCTAGCTAGCAGTTCCATTCAGCCACATTGAGGCTAGGAAGAATAAACAACTCATGATTAGCTATTAGTGGCTTTACTTCTAGTTCGGTGTGAAAAGCTGGATCGTGTCAATTATGTTGGTTGTTATGAATGGACAAACTTCTGAGATTGTGGGAACTATATTCACATGGCTCGCATATCATGCTACTATGTTCCTAGCAAGCATCATCCGAAAGAAGATACAGTCCCTGCTGGCCCGTAGGCAAATGTAATGTGGGTGAACTATTGCTTTAAGAAGGACATAACCGTGAATATGGTCTTCACTCTATATCTTAAGCTAAATTTAGGGCCAGGACGAGGGGAGAGAGTAAGGCACCCATTTAGCTTTGTCAGTAGAGACCTGAGAGTCACTGCCGTTTAAAAGAGAGGGGAGCAGTGTGCTCGGAGAGGGAAGGTTAATATCTGCTGCTGCTGCTGGGAGTTACATGATGCACTGACACAAAGTGGAGTCTTTGTTAAAGGCAGCAGATCAATGAAGCAAAGAGACATATTTTAGCCCGACTATCTTCACAGCTCAGAAGGCTCATAGCCTTTTATGGAAAAGAGTAGAGGTCGACCGATTATGATTTTTCAACGCCGATACCGATGCCGATTATTGAAGGACAAAAAAGCCGATAACGATTAATCTGCTGATTTATTTTATTTGTAATAGTGACAATTACAACAATACTGAATTAACACTTATTTTAACTTAATATAATACATCAATAAAATAAATTTAGCCTCAAATAAATAATGAAACATGTTAAATTTGGTTTAAATAATAAAAACAAAGTGTTGGAGAAGAAAGTAAAAGTGCGTAAAATTTCCCTCTATACCATTTGTATTTCATTAACCTTTGACTATTGGATGTTCTTATAGTCACTTTAGTATTGTCAGTGTAACAGTATAGCTTCCGTCCCTCTCCTCGCTCCTCCCTTGGCTCGAACCAGGAACACAACGACAACAGCCACCCTCAAAGCAGCGTTACCCATGCAGAGCAAGGGGAACAACCACCCCAAGTCTCAGAGCGAGTGACGTTTGAAACGCTATTAGCGCGCACCCCGCTAACTAGCTAGCCATTTCACTTCAGTTACACCAGCCTCATCTCGGGAGTTGATAGGCTTGAAGTCACAAACAGCGCAATGCTTGACGCACAACGAAGAGCTACTGGCAAAACGCACAAAACTGCTGTTTGAATGAATGCTTACAAGCCTGCTGCTGCCTACCACCGCTCAGTCAGATACTTGTATGCTTGTGTGCTTGTATGCTCAGTCAGATTATATACAACGCAGGACACGCTAGATAAACTAGTAATATCATCAACCATGTGTAGTTAACTAGTGATTATGATTGATTGATTGATTGTTTTTTATAAGATAAGTTTAATGCTAGCTAGCAACTTACCTTGGCTTACTGCATTCGCGTAACAGGCAGTCTTCTCGTGGAGTGCAACGAGAGGCAGGTGGTTATAGCGTTGGACTAGTTAACTGTAAGGTTGCAAGATTGGAACCCCCGAGCTGACAAGGTGAAAATCTGTTGTTCTGCCCCTGAATGAGGCAGTTAACCCCACCGTTCCTAGGCCGTCATTGAAAATAAGAATGTTTTCTTAACTGACTTGCCTAGTTAAATAAAGATTAAATAAAGGTGTAAAAAAATACTTTTTAAATTGGCCAAATCGGTGTCCATATATTCCGATTTCGGGTTGTTATGAAAACTTGAAATCGGCCCTAATTAATCGGCCATTCCAATTAATCGGTCGACCTCTACAAAAGAGTGAGATGTGTTTAAGCCCTTTCCAGTGCCATCAAAGTATTTCCACCCCTTGACCTTTCCACATTTTGTTGTTACAGTCTGAATTTAAAATAGATTAAATTGAGAGTTGTAACGGAGACGCTGGGAGTCGAGAAGCGAGTGAGGTGCGTAACGATGGAGCCAGGTGTGCGTAATGATGTTAGACAGAACCAGTGATTTAGTAAACCGGCGACGTAGAATGCCGGAGAGGGGGTGCGTAACCTGATTAGGTCGTCCACCCAGAGTGCTCAGAAAGACAGAAATCACATTTAGATTATGGTAATTCATATTAACAGAACATGCAAGTTGAGGATGCAACAATGTGCAGTCATTCTTACCGAATTCTGTTGTGCACTTAGAAGATTGACATAGGCTTGTGCTTTTGCTGGTCGTTACTTGTCTTGTTGGCTGAGGAAAAGTACATGTGGACAGTTACATTAACATCATCAATCACCCATAGTAGAAACGTTGACCTATTCTATTGATCAGCTTATCCAGAAAGATATAGCCTATTCCAAACAGATTCTGCGACAGTTGTGGTACGATGAGAGATCCAATATGAAACCACTAGCATGGGTTGCTAATATGATTAGGATTGTGCCTTTGGCTCCTGGAGAATGAAAGAAAGATGATATAAAACAATTGCCTCCAGTGATATGGTATTTTTTGGATAGGCTACTTTGAAGCAAGGTAAGACATGTAGTAAAACGTTCAGGTTTCAAACAATTAAGTATTTTGTTTTCAAAATGCGTACTGCCTCCAGCTCATTGCAAAGTGGTGTGTGATGCGCTGATGAACCCTGCCTTCCATTGCCTATGCATTTGCTGTTTGAGATGCTGTATCTGCAGCTCTTGGGCTCTCTGATGATTGGTCGCTCAATGGCTGTATGCTGTACGCATGTGATAAATAAGATGCACAACGAATATACTGTACACATGTGGCAATTTAATTCCACGAAATTATGCAAATTAACCAATAAACATGACCAGTCAAATGTATTTAGATTAACTGTTATATCCATCAATGAATAGGCTAAAAACATTATTTCAAAATGGGATTTTTTTCTTCTTGCAGACAATTGGCAGGCAGCAATTTGTATTTATTTATGTAAATTAGATTTTTCTATATTTAATTTTCAATCAATTGGCAAAACTTGCAAAATGCATGTTTCTACTTTGTCATAATGGTGTATTGTGTGAGAAAACAAATGTATTTAATCCGTTTGGAATTCAGGCTGTAACACAATAAAATGTGTAATAAGTCAAGGGGTATGAATACTTTCTGAAGGCGATGTAGTGGGGCAGCAGCGAGAGCTCGATCACCTGCTGTTAGCATCCCCTTCATAATAAAGTGAAGAGGCCTCTGGTATTCCATAGACTCAGAAAACTGATACATTTCCGCTATGAGGAATGTGAAATCATAAGAGTATATGAATGACTAGTACAGGTAAATTGATAAGAGAATACTTTATATCACTGTTGCTATGTTTCGGGCAAGCTTGACTGTTTATGCGTCTTTCCATCTAACTTAAAGCAATATGAAATTGAGTATAACATGTTGTCCTTTATAACAACGATCTGGGGGAGATTTGCAGTGGAGATGAGACCAAATGCCCTAAAAATAATACTGATGCTATGCATCCCTACCTAATAATCATAAACCTCATAATATGACATTATATGGGCTCCTCTATGCTTATAAGAAGAAAGAAAGCATTGTATGAGGTTGGCTTTATTTAAAGTGGAATCGTTTCTTTTGTTTCAAAGTGAGTTGTTATAGTCTGAAATGTAGCTTCTTGGCTCCTGTGATTGGTGTAACCACTCAGGTGATGGTCTTCCAATTTGTACATCTACTAACCTTTTACCAAATCAGTGATGACCTGTAACTTTTCTCTACCTGTAACTCTACTCTACCTGATACTCTATTAACTGTACCCCTGTCACTACTATTTGCAACTAGCTGACATGCTAATATATCTGTCACTCTGCTACCTGACCCTCAACTACCTGGCACTCTACTATACCCATCACTCTGCAACCTGACACTACTATATCCATCACTCTGCAACCTGACACTCTACTATACCCATCACTCTGCAACCTGACACTACTATATCCATCACTCTGCAACCTGACACTCTACTATATCCATCACTCTACTATATCCATCACTCTGCTATATCCATCACTCTGCAACCTGACACTCTGCTATATCCATCACTCTGCGACCTGACACTACTATATCCATCACTCTGCTACCTGACACTCTACTATATCCATCACTCTGCTACCTTACACTCTACTATATCCATCACTCTGCTACCTTACACTCTACTATATCCATCACTCTGCGACCTGACACTACTATATCCATCACTCTACTACCTGAAACTCTGCTATATCCATCACTCTGCTACCTTACAATCTACTATATCTGTCACTCTGCTACGTGACACTCTACTATATCCATCACTCTACTACCTTACACTACTATATACATCACTCTACCATATCCATCACTCTGCTACCTGACACTCTACTATATCCATCACTCTGCTATCTGACACTCTACTATATCTGTCACTCTGCTACGTGACACTCTACTATATCCATCACTCTGCTACCTGACACTCTACTATATCCATCACTCTGCCACATGACACTGTACTATATCCATCACTCTGCTACCTGACACTCTGCTATATCCATCACTCTGCTACGTGACACTCTACTATATCCATCACTCTACTACCTTACACTACTATATACATAACTCTACCATATCCATCACTCTGCTACCTGACACTCTACTATATCCATCACTCTGCTATCTGACACTCTACTATATCTGTCACTCTGCTACGTGACACTCTACTATATCCATCACTCTGCCACATGACACTGTACTATATCCATCACTCTGCTACCTGACACTCTACTATATCCTTCACTCTGCTACCTGACACTACTATATCTGTCACTCTGCTACCTGACAGTCTACTATATCCATCACTACTACCTTACACTCTACTATATCCATCACTCTACTATATCCATCACTCTGCTACCTTACACTCTACTATATCCATCACTCTACTATCTGACACTCTACTATATCTGTCACTCTGCTACCTGACACTCTACTATATCCATCACTCTACTATATCCATCACTCTGCTACCTTACACTCTACTATATCCATCACTCTACTATCTGACACTCTACTATATCTGTCACTCTGCTACCTGACACTCTACTTTATGCATCACCATGCTATATCCAACAGTTTCCTTTTCTGCCACTCTACCTGTCTGTCTACCTGTCACTGTACTCCATGTCAATATATTCTACCTGTCGGTCTACCTGCCACTGTACTCCTTGTCACTCTACTTGTCTGTCTACCCTTCTGTCTACCTGTCACTGTACTCTACCTGTCTGTCTACCTGTCACTGTACTCCTTGTCACTCTACTCTACCTGTCTGTCTACCTGTCACTGTACTCCTCGTCGCTCTACTCTACCTGTCTGTCTACCCGTCTGTCTACCTGTCACTGTACTCCTTGTCACTCTACTCTACCTTTAGGTCTACCTGTCACTCTACTCCTTGTCACTCTACTCTACCTGTCGGAAAACCTGTCACTGTACTTCTTGTCACTCTACTCTACCTGTCTCTCTACCTGTCACTGTACTCCTTGTCACTCTACTCTACCTGTCTGTCTACCTGCCACTGTACTCCTTGTCACACTACTCTACCTGTCTGTCTACCTGTCACTGTACTCCCTGTGACTGTACTCCTTGTCACTGTACTCTACCTGTCGGTCTACCTGTCACTGTATACCTGACACTGTACTCCTTGTCACTCTACTCTACCTGTCGGTCTACCTGTCACTGTACTCCTTGTCACTCTACTCCTCCTGTCGGTCTACCTGTCATTGTACTCCTTGTCACTCTATACCTGTCGGTCTACCTGTCACTGTACTCCTTGTCACTCTACTCTACCTGTCGGTCTACCTGTCATTGTACTCCTTGTCACTCTACTCTACCTGTCGGTCTACCTATCACTGTACTCCTTGTCACTCTACTCTACCTGTCTGTCTACCTGTAAATGTCTACCTGCCACTATACTCCTCGTCACTCTACTCTACCTGTCTGTCTACCTGTCACTGTACTCCTTGTCACTCTACTCTACCTGTCTCTCTACCTGTCACTGTACTCCTTGTCACTCTACTCTACTTGTCTGTCTACCTGTCACTGTACTCCTTGTCACTCTACTCTACCTGTCTGTCTACCTGTCACTGTACTCCCTGTGACTGTACTCCTTGTCACTGTACTCTACCTGTCTGTCTACCTGTAACTGTATACCTGCCACTGTACTCCTTGTCACTCTACTCTACCTGTCTGTCTACCTGTCACTGTACTCCTTGTCACTCTACTCTACTTGTCTGTCTACCTGTCACTGTACTCCTTGTCACTCTACACTACCTGTCTCTCTACCTGTCACTGTACTCCTTGTCACTCCACTCTACGTGTCTGTCTACCTGTCACTGTACTCCTTGTCACTCTAATCTTCCTGTCGGTCTACCTGTCGCTGTACTCATGTACTCCTTGTCATTCTACTCTACCTGTCACTGTACTCCTTTTCACTCTACTCTACCTGTCTGTCTACCTGCCACTGTCCACCTGCCACTATACTCCTCGTCACTCTACTCTACCTGTCTGTCTACCTGTCACTGTACTCCTTGTCACTCTACTCTACCTGTCGGAAAACCTGTCGCTGTACTCCTTGTCACTCTACTCTACCTGTCTCTCTACCTGTCACTGTACTCCTTGTCACTCTACCTGTCACTGTACTCCTTGTCACTCTACTCTACCTGTCTGTCTACCTGCCACTGTACTCCTTGTCACTCTACTCTACCTGTCTGTCTACCTGTCACTGTACTCCCTGTGACTGTACTCCTTGTCACTGTACTCTACCTGTCTGTCTACCTGTAACTGTATACCTGCCACTATACTCCTCATCACTCTACTCTACCTGTCTGTCTACCTGTCACTGTACTCCTTGTCACTCTACACTACCTGTCTCTCTACCTGTCACTGTACTCCTTGTCACTCTACTTGTCTATCTACCTGTCACTGTACTCCTTGTCACTCTACTTGTCTATCTACCTGCCACTATACTCCTCATCACTCTACACTACCTGTCTCTCTACCTGTCACTGTACTCCTTGTCACTCCACTCTACGTGTCTGTCTACCTGTCACTGTACTCCTTGTCACTCTAATCTTCCTGTCGGTCTACCTGTCGCTGTACTCATGTACTCCTTGTCATTCTACTCTACCTGTCACTGTACTCCTTTTCACTCTACTCTACCTGTCTGTCTACCTGCCACTGTCCACCTGCCACTATACTCCTCGTCACTCTACTCTACCTGTCTGTCTACCTGTCACTGTACTCCTTGTCACTCTACTCTACCTGTCGGAAAACCTGTCGCTGTACTCCTTGTCACTCTACTCTACCTGTCTCTCTACCTGTCACTGTACTCCTTGTCACTCTACCTGTCACTGTACTCCTTGTCACTCTACTCTACCTGTCTGTCTACCTGCCACTGTACTCCTTGTCACGCTACTCTACCTGTCTGTCTACCTGTCTGTCTACCTGTCACTGTACTCCTTTTCACTCTACTCTACCTGTCTGTCTACCTGTTTGTCTACCTGTCACTGTACTCCTTTTCCCTCTACTCTACCTGTCTGTCTACCTGTCAATGTACTCCTTGTCACTCTACTCTACCTGTCTGTATACCTTTCACTGTACTCCTTTTCCCTCTACTCTACCTGTCTGTCTACCTGTCACTGTACTCCTTGTCACTCTACTCTACCTGTCGGTCTACCTGTCTGTCTACCCTTCACTGTACTCCTTGTCACTCTACTTTAAATGTCTGTCTACCTGTCACTGTACTCCTTGTCACTCTACACTACCTGTCTCTCTACTTGTCACTGTACTCCTTGTCACTCTACTCTACTTGTCTGTCTACCTGTCACTGTACTCCTTGTCACTCTAATCTACCTGTCTGTCTACCTGTCACAGTACTCATGTAGTCCTTGTCATTCTACTCTACCTGTCTGTCTACCTGTCACTGTACTCCTTTTCACTCTACTCTACCTGTCTGTCTGCCTGTCACTGTACTCCTTGTAACTCTACTCTACCTGTCTGTCTACCTGCCACTGTCCACCTGCCACTATACTCCTTGTCACTCTACTCTACCTATCTCTCTACCTGTCACTGTACTCCTTGTCACTCTACCTGTCACTGTACTCCTTGTCACTCTACTCTACCTGTCTGTCTGCCTGTCACTGTACTCCTTGTCACTCTACTCTACCTGCCTGTCTACCTGTCTGTCTACCTGTCACTGTACTCCTTGTCACTCTACTCTACCTGTCGGTCTACCTGTCTGTCTACCCTTCACTGTACTCCTTGTCGCTCTACTTTAAATGTCTGTCTACCTGTCACTGTACTCCTTGTCACTCTACTCTACCTGTCTGTCTACCTGTCACTGTACTCCCTGTGACCGTACTCCTTTTCACTGTACTCTACCTGTCTGTCTACCTGTAACTGTATACCTGCCACTATACTCCTCGTCACTCTATTCTACCTGTCTGTCTAACTGTCACTGTACTCCTTGTCACTCTACACTACCTGTCTGTCTACCTGTCACTGTACTCCTTGTCACTCTAATCTACCTGTCGGTCTACCTGTCACTCTACTCCCTGTGACTGTACTCCTTGTCACTGTACTCTACCTGTCTGTCTACCTGTCACAGTACTCAGGTACTCCTTGTCATTCTACTCTAGCTGTCTGTCTGCCTGTCACTGTACTCCTTGTAACTCTACTCTACCTGTCTGTCTACCTGCCACTGTCCACCTGCCACTATACTCCTCGTCACTCTACTCTACCTGTCTGTCTACCTGTCACTGTACTCCTTGTCACTCTACTCTACCTGTCGGAAAACCTGTCACTGTACTCCTTGTCACTCTACTCTACCTGTCTCTCTACCTGTCACTGTACTCCTTGTCACTCTACTCTACCTGTCTCTCTACCATTCACTGTACTCCTTGTCACTCTACTCTACCTGTCTGTCTACCTGTCTGTCAACCTGTCACTGTACTCCTTGTCACTCTACTCTACCTGTCGGAAAACCTGTCACTGTACTCCTTGTTACTCTACTCTACCTGTCTCTCTACCTGTCACTGTACTCCTTGTCACTGTACTCTACCTGTCGGTCTACCTGTCACTGTATACCTGTCACTGTACTCCTTGTCACTCTACTCTACCTGTCGGTCTACCTGTCACTGTACTCCTTGTCACTCTACTCTACCTGTCGGAAAACCTGTCACTGTACTCCTTGTCACTCTACTCTACCTGTCGGTCTACCTGTCATTGTACTCCTTGTCACTCTACTCTACCTGTCGGTCTACTTGTCACTGTACTCCTTGTCACTCTACTCTACCTGTCTGTCTACCTGTCACTGTACTCCCTGTGACTGTACTCCTTGTCACTGTACTCTACCTGTCGGTCTACCTGTCACTGTATACCTGACACTGTACTCCTTGTCACTCTACTCTACCTGTTGGTCTACCTGTCACTGTACTCCTTGTCACTGTACTCTACCTGTCGGTCTACCTGTCACTGTACTCCTTGTCACTCTACTCCTCCTGTCGGTCTACCTGTCACTGTACTCCTTGTCACTCTACTCTACCTATCGGTCTACCTGTCACTGTACCTCCTTGTCACTCTACTCTACCTGTCTGTCTACCTGTCACTGTCTTCCTGCCACTATACTCCTCGTCACTCTACTCTACCTGTCTGTCTACATGTCACTGTACTCCTTGTCACTCTACTCTACCTGTCTCTCTACCTGTCACTGTACTCCTTGTCACTCTACTCTACTTGTCTATCTACCTGTCACTGTACTCCTTGTCACTCTACCTGTCACTGTACTCCGTGTAACTCTACTCTACCTGTCTGTCTACCTGTCACTGTACTCCTTGTCACTCTACTCTACCTGTCTGTCTGCCTTTCACTGTACTCCTTGTCACTCTACTCTACCTTCCTGTCTACCTGTCTGTCTACCTGTCACTGTACTCCTTGTCACTCTACACTACCTGTCTCTCTACTTGTCACTGTACTCCTTGTCACTCTACTCTACTTGTCTGTCTACCTGTCACTGTACTCCTTGTCACTCTAATCTACCTGTCGGTCTACCTGTCACTGTACTCCCTGTGACTGTACTCCTTGTCACTGTACTCTACCTGTCTGTCTACCTGTCACAGTACTCATGTACTCCTTGTCATTCGACTCTAGCTGTCTGTCTACCTGTCACTGTACTCCTTTTCACTCTACTTTACCTGTCTGTCTGCCTGTCACTGTACTCCTTGTAACTCTACTCTACCTGTCTGTCTACCTGCCACTGTCCACCTGCCACTATACTCCTCGTCACTCTACTCTACCTGTCTGTCTACCTGTCACTGTACTCCTTGTCACTCTACTCTACCTGTCTCTCTACCTGTCACTGTACTCCTTGTCACTCTACCTGTCACTGTACTCCTTGTCACTGTACTCTACCTGCCTGTCTACCTGCCACTGTACTCCTTGTCACGCTACTCTACCTGTCTCTCTACCTGTCACTGTACTCCTTGTCACTCTACCTGTCACTGTACTCCTTGTCACTGTACTCTACCTGTCGGTCTACCTGTCACTGTATACCTGTCACTGTACTCCTTGTCACTCTACTCTACTCGTCTCTCTACCTGTCACTGTACTCCTTGCCACGCTACTCTACCTGTCTCTCTACCTGTCACTGTACTCCTTGTCACTCTACCTGTCACTGTACTCCTTGTCACTCTACTCTACCTGTCTGTCTACCTGTCACTGTACTCCCTGTGACTGTACTCATTTTCACTCTACTCTACCTGTCTGTCTGCCTGTCACTGTACTCCTTGTCACTCTACTCTACCTGCCTGCCTACCTGTCTGTCTACCTGTCACTGTACTCCTTGTCACTCTACTCTACCTGTCTCTCTACCATTCACTGTACTCCTTGTCACTCTACTCTACCTGTCTGTCAACCTGTCTGTCAACCTGTCACTGTACTCCTTGTTACTCTACTCTACCTGTCTCTCTACCTGTCACTGTACTCCTTGTCACTGTACTCTACCTGTCGGTCTACCTGTCACTGTATACCTGTCACTGTACTCCTTGTCACTCTACTCTACCTGTCGGTCTACCTGTCACTGTATTCCTTGTCACTCTACTCTACCTGTCGGAAAACCTGTCACTGTACTCCTTGTCACTCTACTCTACCTGTCGGTCTACCTGTCATTGTACTCCTTGTCACTCTACTCTACCTGTCGGTCTACTTGTCACTGTACTCCTTGTCACTCTACTCTACCTGTCTGTCTACCTGTCACTGTATACTCCCTGTGGCTGTACTCCTTGTCACTGTACTCTACCTGTCGGTCTACCTGTCACTGTATACCTGTCACTGTACTCCTTGTCACTCTACACTACCTGTCTGTCTACCTGTCACTGTACTCCTTGTCACTCTAATCTACCTGTCGGTCTACCTGTCACTCTACTCCCTGTGACTGTACTCCTTGTCACTGTACTCTACCTGTCTGTCTACCTGTCACAGTACTCAGGTACTCCTTGTCATTCTACTCTAGCTGTCTGTCTGCCTGTCACTGTACTCCTTGTAACTCTACTCTACCTGTCTGTCTACCTGCCACTGTCCACCTGCCACTATACTCCTCGTCACTCTACTCTACCTGTCTGTCTACCTGTCACTGTACTCCTTGTCACTCTACTCTACCTGTCGGAAAACCTGTCACTGTACTCCTTGTCACTCTACTCTACCTGTCTCTCTACCTGTCACTGTACTCCTTGTCACTCTACTCTACCTGTCTCTCTACCATTCACTGTACTCCTTGTCACTCTACTCTACCTGTCTGTCTACCTGTCTGTCAACCTGTCACTGTACTCCTTGTCACTCTACTCTACCTGTCGGAAAACCTGTCACTGTACTCCTTGTTACTCTACTCTACCTGCCTCTCTACCTGTCACTGTACTCCTTGTCACTGTACTCTACCTGTCGGTCTACCTGTCACTGTATACCTGTCACTGTACTCCTTGTCACTCTACTCTACCTGTCGGTCTACCTGTCACTGTACTCCTTGTCACTCTACTCTACCTGTCGGAAAACCTGTCACTGTACTCCTTGTCACTCTACTCTACCTGTCGGTCTACCTGTCATTGTACTCCTTGTCACTCTACTCTACCTGTCGGTCTACTTGTCACTGTACTCCTTGTCACTCTACTCTACCTGTCTGTCTACCTGTCACTGTACTCCCTGTGACTGTACTCCTTGTCACTGTACTCTACCTGTCGGTCTACCTGTCACTGTATACCTGACACTGTACTCCTTGTCACTCTACTCTACCTGTTGGTCTACCTGTCACTGTACTCCTTGTCACTGTACTCTACCTGTCGGTCTACCTGTCACTGTACTCCTTGTCACTCTACTCCTCCTGTCGGTCTACCTGTCACTGTACTCCTTGTCACTCTACTCTACCTATCGGTCTACCTGTCACTGTACCTCCTTGTCACTCTACTCTACCTGTCTGTCTACCTGTCACTGTCTTCCTGCCACTATACTCCTCGTCACTCTACTCTACCTGTCTGTCTACATGTCACTGTACTCCTTGTCACTCTACTCTACCTGTCTCTCTACCTGTCACTGTACTCCTTGTCACTCTACTCTACTTGTCTATCTACCTGTCACTGTACTCCTTGTCACTCTACCTGTCACTGTACTCCGTGTAACTCTACTCTACCTGTCTGTCTACCTGTCACTGTACTCCTTGTCACTCTACTCTACCTGTCTGTCTGCCTTTCACTGTACTCCTTGTCACTCTACTCTACCTTCCTGTCTACCTGTCTGTCTACCTGTCACTGTACTCCTTGTCACTCTACACTACCTGTCTCTCTACTTGTCACTGTACTCCTTGTCACTCTACTCTACTTGTCTGTCTACCTGTCACTGTACTCCTTGTCACTCTAATCTACCTGTCGGTCTACCTGTCACTGTACTCCCTGTGACTGTACTCCTTGTCACTCTACTCTACCTGCCTGCCTACCTGTCTGTCTACCTGTCACTGTACTCCTTGTCACTCTACTCTACCTGTCTCTCTACCATTCACTGTACTCCTTGTCACTCTACTCTACCTGTCTGTCAACCTGTCTGTCAACCTGTCACTGTACTCCTTGTCACTCTACTCTTCCTGTCGGAAAACCTGTCACTGTACTCCTTGTTACTCTACTCTACCTGTCTCTCTACCTGTCACTGTACTCCTTGTCACTGTACTCTACCTGTCGGTCTACCTGTCACTGTATACCTGTCACTGTACTCCTTGTCACTCTACTCTACCTGTCGGTCTACCTGTCACTGTACTCCTTGTCACTCTACTCTACCTGTCGGAAAACCTGTCACTGTACTCCTTGTCACTCTACTCTACCTGTCGGTCTACCTGTCATTGTACTCCTTGTCACTCTACTCTACCTGTCGGTCTACTTGTCACTGTACTCCTTGTCACTCTACTCTACCTGTCTGTCTACCTGTCACTGTATACTCCCTGTGGCTGTACTCCTTGTCACTGTACTCTACCTGTCGGTCTACCTGTCACTGTATACCTGTCACTGTACTCCTTGTCACTCTAATCTACCTGTCGGTCTACCTGTCACTCTACTCCCTGTGACTGTACTCCTTGTCACTGTACTCTACCTGTCTGTCTACCTGTCACAGTACTCAGGTACTCCTTGTCATTCTACTCTAGCTGTCTGTCTGCCTGTCACTGTACTCCTTGTAACTCTACTCTACCTGTCTGTCTACCTGCCACTGTCCACCTGCCACTATACTCCTCGTCACTCTACTCTACCTGTCTGTCTACCTGTCACTGTACTCCTTGTCACTCTACTCTACCTGTCGGAAAACCTGTCACTGTACTCCTTGTCACTCTACTCTACCTGTCTCTCTACCTGTCACTGTACTCCTTGTCACTCTACTCTACCTGTCTCTCTACCATTCACTGTACTCCTTGTCACTCTACTCTACCTGTCTGTCTACCTGTCTGTCAACCTGTCACTGTACTCCTTGTCACTCTACTCTACCTGTCGGAAAACCTGTCACTGTACTCCTTGTTACTCTACTCTACCTGTCTCTCTACCTGTCACTGTACTCCTTGTCACTGTACTCTACCTGTCGGTCTACCTGTCACTGTATACCTGTCACTGTACTCCTTGTCACTCTACTCTACCTGTCGGTCTACCTGTCACTGTACTCCTTGTCACTGTACTCTACCTGTCGGAAAACCTGTCACTGTACTCCTTGTCACTCTACTCTACCTGTCTGTCTACCTGTCTGTCAACCTGTCACTGTACTCCTTGTCACTCTACTCTACCTGTCGGAAAACCTGTCACTGTACTCCTTGTTACTCTACTCTACCTGTCTCTCTACCTGTCACTGTACTCCTTGTCACTGTACTCTACCTGTCGGTCTACCTGTCACTGTATACCTGTCACTGTACTCCTTGTCACTCTACTCTACCTGTCGGTCTACCTGTCACTGTACTCCTTGTCACTCTACTCTACCTGTCGGAAAACCTGTCACTGTACTCCTTGTCACTCTACTCTACCTGTCTGTCTACCTGTCACAGTACTCATGTACTCCTTGTCATTCGACTCTAGCTGTCTGTCTACCTGTCACTGTACTCCTTTTCACTCTACTTTACCTGTCTGTCTGCCTGTCACTGTACTCCTTGTAACTCTACTCTACCTGTCTGTCTACCTGCCACTGTCCACCTGCCACTATACTCCTCGTCACTCTACTCTACCTGTCTGTCTACCTGTCACTGTACTCCTTGTCACTCTACTCTACCTGTCTCTCTACCTGTCACTGTACTCCTTGTCACTCTACCTGTCACTGTACTCCTTGTCACTGTACTCTACCTGCCTGTCTACCTGCCACTGTACTCCTTGTCACGCTACTCTACCTGTCTCTCTACCTGTCACTGTACTCCTTGTCACTCTACCTGTCACTGTACTCCTTGTCACTGTACTCTACCTGTCGGTCTACCTGTCACTGTATACCTGTCACTGTACTCCTTGTCACTCTACTCTACTCGTCTCTCTACCTGTCACTGTACTCCTTGCCACGCTACTCTACCTGTCTCTCTACCTGTCACTGTACTCCTTGTCACTCTACCTGTCACTGTACTCCTTGTCACTCTACTCTACCTGTCTGTCTACCTGTCACTGTACTCCCTGTGACTGTACTCATTTTCACTCTACTCTACCTGTCTGTCTGCCTGTCACTGTACTCCTTGTCACTCTACTCTACCTGCCTGCCTACCTGTCTGTCTACCTGTCACTGTACTCCTTGTCACTCTACTCTACCTGTCTCTCTACCATTCACTGTACTCCTTGTCACTCTACTCTACCTGTCTGTCAACCTGTCTGTCAACCTGTCACTGTACTCCTTGTCACTCTACTCTTCCTGTCGGAAAACCTGTCACTGTACTCCTTGTTACTCTACTCTACCTGTCTCTCTACCTGTCACTGTACTCCTTGTCACTGTACTCTACCTGTCGGTCTACCTGTCACTGTATACCTGTCACTGTACTCCTTGTCACTCTACTCTACCTGTCGGTCTACCTGTCACTGTACTCCTTGTCACTCTACTCTACCTGTCGGAAAACCTGTCACTGTACTCCTTGTCACTCTACTCTACCTGTCGGTCTACCTGTCATTGTACTCCTTGTCACTCTACTCTACCTGTCGGTCTACTTGTCACTGTACTCCTTGTCACTCTACTCTACCTGTCTGTCTACCTGTCACTGTATACTCCCTGTGGCTGTACTCCTTGTCACTGTACTCTACCTGTCGGTCTACCTGTCACTGTATACCTGACACTGTACTCCTTGTCACTCTACTCTACCTGTTGGTCTACCTGTCACTGTACTCCTTGTCACTGTACTCTACCTGTCGGTCTACCTGTCACTGTACTCCTTGTCACTCTACTCCTCCTGTCGGTCTACCTGTCACTGTACTCCTTGTCACTCTACTCTACCTATCGGTCTACCTGTCACTGTACCTCCTTGTCACTCTACTCTACCTGTCTGTCTACCTGTCACTGTCTTCCTGCCACTATACTCCTCGTCACTCTACTCTACCTGTCTGTCTACATGTCACTGTACTCCTTGTCACTCTACTCTACCTGTCTCTCTACCTGTCACTGTACTCCTTGTCACTCTACTTGTCTATCTACCTGTCACTGTACTCCTTGTCACTCTACCTGTCACTGTACTCCGTGTAACTCTACTCTACCTGTCTGTCTACCTGTCACTGTACTCCTTGTCACTCTACTCTACCTGTCTGTATGCCTTTCACTGTACTCCTTGTCACTCTACTCTACCTTCCTGTCTACCTGTCTGTCTACCTGTCACTGTACTCCTTGTCACTCTACACTACCTGTCTCTCTACTTGTCACTGTACTCCTTGTCACTCTACTCTACTTGTCTGTCTACCTGTCACTGTACTCCTTGTCACTCTAATCTACCTGTCGGTCTACCTGTCACTGTACTCCCTGTGACTGTACTCCTTGTCACTGTACTCTACCTGTCTGTCTACCTGTCACAGTACTCATGTACTCCTTGTCATTCGACTCTAGCTGTCTGTCTACCTGTCACTGTACTCCTTTTCACTCTACTTTACCTGTCTGTCTGCCTGTCACTGTACTCCTTGTAACTCTACTCTACCTGTCTGTCTACCTGCCACTGTCCACCTGCCACTATACTCCTCGTCACTCTACTCTACCTGTCTGTCTACCTGTCACTGTACTCCTTGTCACTCTACTCTACCTGTCTCTCTACCTGTCACTGTACTCCTTGTCACTCTACCTGTCACTGTACTCCTTGTCACTGTACTCTACCTGCCTGTCTACCTGCCACTGTACTCCTTGTCACGCTACTCTACCTGTCTCTCTACCTGTCACTGTACTCCTTGTCACTCTACCTGTCACTGTACTCCTTGTCACTGTACTCTACCTGTCGGTCTACCTGTCACTGTATACCTGTCACTGTACTCCTTGTCACTCTACTCTACTCGTCTCTCTACCTGTCACTGTACTCCTTGCCACGCTACTCTACCTGTCTCTCTACCTGTCACTGTACTCCTTGTCACTCTACCTGTCACTGTACTCCTTGTCACTCTACTCTACCTGTCTGTCTACCTGTCACTGTACTCCCTGTGACTGTACTCATTTTCACTCTACTCTACCTGTCTGTCTGCCTGTCACTGTACTCCTTGTCACTCTACTCTACCTGCCTGCCTACCTGTCTGTCTACCTGTCACTGTACTCCTTGTCACTCTACTCTACCTGTCTCTCTACCATTCACTGTACTCCTTGTCACTCTACTCTACCTGTCTGTCAACCTGTCTGTCAACCTGTCACTGTACTCCTTGTCACTCTACTCTTCCTGTCGGAAAACCTGTCACTGTACTCCTTGTTACTCTACTCTACCTGTCTCTCTACCTGTCACTGTACTCCTTGTCACTGTACTCTACCTGTCGGTCTACCTGTCACTGTATACCTGTCACTGTACTCCTTGTCACTCTACTCTACCTGTCGGTCTACCTGTCACTGTACTCCTTGTCACTCTACTCTACCTGTCGGAAAACCTGTCACTGTACTCCTTGTCACTCTACTCTACCTGTCGGTCTACCTGTCATTGTACTCCTTGTCACTCTACTCTACCTGTCGGTCTACTTGTCACTGTACTCCTTGTCACTCTACTCTACCTGTCTGTCTACCTGTCACTGTATACTCCCTGTGGCTGTACTCCTTGTCACTGTACTCTACCTGTCGGTCTACCTGTCACTGTATACCTGTCACTGTACTCCTTGTCACTCTACTCTACCTGTCGGTCTACCTGTCATTGTACTCCTTGTCACTCTACTCTACCTGTCGGTCTACTTGTCACTGTACTCCTTGTCACTCTACTCTACCTGTCTGTCTACCTGTCACTGTATACTCCCTGTGACTGTACTCCTTGTCACTGTACTCTACCTGTCTGTCTACCTGTCACAGTACTCATGTACTCCTTGTCATTCGACTCTAGCTGTCTGTCTACCTGTCACTGTACTCCTTTTCACTCTACTCTACCTGCCTGTCTACCTGCCACTGTACTCCTTGTCACGCTACTCTACCTGTCTCTCTACCTGTCACTGTACTCCTTGTCACTCTACCTGTCACTGTACTCCTTGTCACTGTACTCTACCTGTCGGTCTACCTGTCACTGTATACCTGTCACTGTACTCCTTGTCACTCTACTCTACTCGTCTCTCTACCTGTCACTGTACTCCTTGTCACGCTACTCTACCTGTCTCTCTACCTGTCACTGTACTCCTTGTCACTCTACCTGTCACTGTACTCCTTGTCACTCTACTCTACCTGTCTGTCTACCTGTCACTGTACTCCCTGTGACTGTACTCATTTTCACTCTACTCTACCTGTCTGTCTGCCTGTCACTGTACTCCTTGTCACTCTACTCTACCTGCCTGTCAACCTGTCTGTCTACCTGTCACTGTACTCCTTGTCACTCTACTCTACCTGTCTCTCTACAATTCACTGTACTCCTTGTCACTCTACTCTACCTGTCTGTCTACCTGTCTGTCAACCTGTCACTGTACTCCTTGTCACTCTACTCTTCCTGTCGGAAAACCTGTCACTGTACTCCTTGTTACTCTACTCTACCTGTCTATCTACCTGTCACTGTACTCCTTGTCACTGTACTCTACCTGTCGGTCTACCTGTCACTGTATACCTGTCACTGTACTCCTTGTCACTCTACTCTACCTGTCGGTCTACCTGTCACTGTACTCCTTGTCACTCTACTCTACCTGTCGGAAAACCTGTCACTGTACTCCTTGTCACTCTACTCTACCTGTCGGTCTACCTGTCATTGCACTCCTTGTCACTCTACTCTACCTGTCGGAAAACCTGTCACTGTACTCCTTGTCACTCTACTCTACCTGTCGGTCTACCTGTCATTGTACTCCTTGTCACTCTACTCTACCTGTCGGTCTACTTGTCACTGTACTCCTTGTCACTCTACTCTAGCTGTCTGTCTACCTGTCACTGTACTCCCTGTGACTGTACTCCTTGTCACTGTACTCTACCTGTCGGTCTACCTGTCACTGTATACCTGACACTGTACTCCTTGTCACTCTACTCTACCTGTTGGTCTACCTGTCACTGTACTCCTTGTCACTGTACTCTACCTGTCGGTCTACCTGTCACTGTACTCCTTGTCACTCTACTCCTCCTGTCGGTCTACCTGTCACTGTACTCCTTGTCACTCTACTCTACCTATCGGTCTACCTGTCACTGTACCTTCTTGTCACTCTACTCTACCTGTCTGTCTACCTGTCATTGCACTCCTTGTCACTCTACTCTACCTGTCGGAAAACCTGTCACTGTACTCCTTGTCACTCTACTCTACCTGTCGGTCTACCTGTCATTGTACTCCTTGTCACTCTACTCTACCTGTCGGTCTACTTGTCACTGTACTCCTTGTCACTCTACTCTAGCTGTCTGTCTACCTGTCACTGTACTCCCTGTGACTGTACTCCTTGTCACTGTACTCTACCTGTCGGTCTACCTGTCACTGTATACCTGACACTGTACTCCTTGTCACTCTACTCTACCTGTTGGTCTACCTGTCACTGTACTCCTTGTCACTGTACTCTACCTGTCGGTCTACCTGTCACTGTACTCCTTGTCACTCTACTCCTCCTGTCGGTCTACCTGTCACTGTACTCCTTGTCACTCTACTCTACCTATCGGTCTACCTGTCACTGTACCTTCTTGTCACTCTACTCTACCTGTCTGTCTACCTGTCACTGTCTTCCTGCCACTATACTCCTCGTCACTCTACTCTACCTGTCTGTCTACATGTCACTGTACTCCTTGTCACTCTACTCTACCTGTCTCTCTACCTGTCACTGTACTCCTTGTCACTCTACTCTACTTGTCTATCTACCTGTCACTGTACTCCTTGTCACTCTACCTGTCACTGTACTCCGTGTAACTCTACTCTACCTGTCTGTCTACCTGTCACTGTACTCCTTGTCACTCTACTCTACCTGTCTGTCTGCCTTTCACTGTACTCCTTGTCACTCTACTCTACCTTCCTGTCTACCTGTCTGTCTACCTGTCACTGTACTCCTTGTCACTCTACACTACCTGTCTCTCTACTTGTCACTGTACTCCTTGTCACTCTACTCTACTTGTCTGTCTACCTGTCACTGTACTCCTTGTCACTCTAATCTACCTGTCGGTCTACCTGTCACTGTACTCCCTGTGACTGTACTCCTTGTCACTGTACTCTACCTGTCTGTCTACCTGTCACAGTACTCATGTACTCCTTGTCATTCGACTCTAGCTGTCTGTCTACCTGTCACTGTACTCCTTTTCACTCTACTTTACCTGTCTGTCTACCTGCCACTGTCCACCTGCCACTATACTCCTCGTCACTCTACTCTACCTGTCTGTCTACCTGTCACTGTACTCCTTGTCACTCTACTCTACCTGTCTCTCTACCTGTCACTGTACTCCTTGTCACTCTACCTGTCACTGCACTCCTTGTCACTGTACTCTACCTGCCTGTCTACCTGCCACTGTACTCCTTGTCACGCTACTCTACCTGTCTCTCTACCTGTCACTGTACTCCTTGTCACTCTACCTGTCACTGTACTCCTTGTCACTGTACTCTACCTGTCGGTCTACCTGTCACTGTATACCTGTCACTGTACTCCTTGTCACTCTACTCTACTCGTCTCTCTACCTGTCACTGTACTCCTTGCCACGCTACTCTACCTGTCTCTCTACCTGTCACTGTACTCCTTGTCACTCTACCTGTCACTGTACTCCTTGTCACTCTACTCTACCTGTCTGTCTACCTGTCACTGCACTCCCTGTGACTGTACTCATTTTCACTCTACTCTACCTGTCTGTCTGCCTGTCACTGTACTCCTTGTCACTCTACTCTACCTGCCTGCCTACCTGTCTGTCTACCTGTCACTGTACTCCTTGTCACTCTACTCTACCTGTCTCTCTACCATTCACTGTACTCCTTGTCACTCTACTCTACCTGTCTGTCAACCTGTCTGTCAACCTGTCACTGTACTCCTTGTCACTCTACTCTTCCTGTCGGAAAACCTGTCACTGTACTCCTTGTTACTCTACTCTACCTGTCTCTCTACCTGTCACTGTACTCCTTGTCACTGTACTCTACCTGTCGGTCTACCTGTCACTGTATACCTGTCACTGTACTCCTTGTCACTCTACTCTACCTGTCGGTCTACCTGTCACTGTACTCCTTGTCACTCTACTCTACCTGTCGGAAAACCTGTCACTGTACTCCTTGTCACTCTACTCTACCTGTCGGTCTACCTGTCATTGTACTCCTTGTCACTCTACTCTACCTGTCTGTCTACCTGTCACTGTATACTCCCTGTGGCTGTACTCCTTGTCACTGTACTCTACCTGTCGGTCTACCTGTCACTGTATACCTGACACTGTACTCCTTGTCACTCTACTCTACCTGTCGGTCTACCTGTCACTGTACTCCTTGTCACTCTACTCCTCCTGTCGGTCTACCTGTCACTGTACTCCTTGTCACTCTACTCTACCTGTCGGTCTACCTGTCACTGTACCTCCTTGTCACTCTACTCTACCTGTCTGTCTACCTGTCACTGTCTTCCTGCCACTATACTCCTCGTCACTCTACTCTACCTGTCTGTCTACATGTCACTGTACTCCTTGTCACTCTACTCTACCTGTCTCTCTACCTGTCACTGTACTCCTTGTCACTCTACCCTACTTGTCTCTCTACCTGTCACTGTACTCCTTGTCACTCTACCTGTCACTGTACTCCGTGTAACTCTACTCTACTTGTCTGTCTACCTGCCACTGTACTCCTTGTCACTCTACTCTACCTGTCTGTCTACCTGTCACTGTACTCCTTGTCACTCTACTCTACCTGTCGGAAAACCTGTCACTGTACTCCTTGTCACTCTACTCTACCTGTCTCTCTACCTGTCACTGTACTCCTTGTCACTCTACTCTACCTGTCTGTCTGCCTTTCACTGTACTCCTTGTCACTCTACTCTACCTGCCTGTCTACCTGTCTGTCTACCTGTCACTGTACTCCTTGTCACTCTACTCTACCTGTCGGTCTACCTGTCTGTCTACCCTTCACTGTACTCTTTGTCGCTCTACTTTAAATGTCTGTCTACCTGTCACTGTACTCCTTGTCACTCTACACTACCTGTCTCTCTACTTGTCACTGTACTCCTTGTCACTCTACTCTACTTGTCTGTCTACCTGTCACTGTACTCCTTGTCACTCTAATCTACCTGTCGGTCTACCTGTCACTGTACTCCCTGTGACTGTACTCCTTGTCACTGTACTCTACCTGTCTGTCTACCTGTCACAGTACTCATGTACTCCTTGTCATTCGACTCTAGCTGTCTGTCTACCTGTCACTGTACTCCTTTTCACTCTACTCTACCTGCCTGTCTACCTGCCACTGTACTCCTTGTCACGCTACTCTACCTGTCTCTCTACCTGTCACTGTACTCCTTGTCACTCTACCTGTCACTGTACTCCTTGTCACTGTACTCTACCTGTCGGTCTACCTGTCACTGTATACCTGTCACTGTACTCCTTGTCACTCTACTCTACTCGTCTCTCTACCTGTCACTGTACTCCTTGTCACGCTACTCTACCTGTCTCTCTACCTGTCACTGTACTCCTTGTCACTCTACCTGTCACTGTACTCCTTGTCACTCTACTCTACCTGTCTGTCTACCTGTCACTGTACTCCCTGTGACTGTACTCATTTTCACTCTACTCTACCTGTCTGTCTGCCTGTCACTGTACTCCTTGTCACTCTACTCTACCTGCCTGTCAACCTGTCTGTCTACCTGTCACTGTACTCCTTGTCACTCTACTCTACCTGTCTCTCTACCATTCACTGTACTCCTTGTCACTCTACTCTACCTGTCTGTCTACCTGTCACTGTCTTCCTGCCACTATACTTCTCGTCACTCTACCTGTCTGTCTACATGTCACTGTACTCCTTGTCACTCTACTCTACCTGTCTCTCTACCTGTCACTGTACTCCTTGTCACTCTACCCTACTTGTCTCTCTACCTGTCACTGTACTCCTTGTCACTCTACCTGTCACTGTACTCCGTGTAACTCTACTCTACTTGTCTGTCTACCTGCCACTGTACTCCTTGTCACTCTACTCTACCTGTCTGTCTACCTGTCACTGTACTCCTTGTCACTCTACTCTACCTGTCGGAAAACCTGTCACTGTACTCCTTGTCACTCTACTCTACCTGTCTCTCTACCTGTCACTGTACTCCTTGTCACTCTACTCTACCTGTCTGTCTGCCTTTCACTGTACTCCTTGTCACTCTACTCTACCTGCCTGTCTACCTGTCTGTCTACCTGTCACTGTACTCCTTGTCACTCTACTCTACCTGTCGGTCTACCTGTCTGTCTACCCTTCACTGTACTCTTTGTCGCTCTACTTTAAATGTCTGTCTACCTGTCACTGTACTCCTTGTCACTCTACACTACCTGTCTCTCTACTTGTCACTGTACTCCTTGTCACTCTACTCTACTTGTCTGTCTACCTGTCACTGTACTCCTTGTCACTCTAATCTACCTGTCGGTCTACCTGTCACTGTACTCCCTGTGACTGTACTCCTTGTCACTGTACTCTACCTGTCTGTCTACCTGTCACAGTACTCATGTACTCCTTGTCATTCGACTCTAGCTGTCTGTCTACCTGTCACTGTACTCCTTTTCACTCTACTCTACCTGCCTGTCTACCTGCCACTGTACTCCTTGTCACGCTACTCTACCTGTCTCTCTACCTGTCACTGTACTCCTTGTCACTCTACCTGTCACTGTACTCCTTGTCACTGTACTCTACCTGTCGGTCTACCTGTCACTGTATACCTGTCACTGTACTCCTTGTCACTCTACTCTACTCGTCTCTCTACCTGTCACTGTACTCCTTGTCACGCTACTCTACCTGTCTCTCTACCTGTCACTGTACTCCTTGTCACTCTACCTGTCACTGTACTCCTTGTCACTCTACTCTACCTGTCTGTCTACCTGTCACTGTACTCCCTGTGACTGTACTCATTTTCACTCTACTCTACCTGTCTGTCTGCCTGTCACTGTACTCCTTGTCACTCTACTCTACCTGCCTGTCAACCTGTCTGTCTACCTGTCACTGTACTCCTTGTCACTCTACTCTACCTGTCTCTCTACCATTCACTGTACTCCTTGTCACTCTACTCTACCTGTCTGTCTACCTGTCTGTCAACCTGTCACTGTACTCCTTGTCACTCTACTCTTCCTGTCGGAAAACCTGTCACTGTACTCCTTGTTACTCTACTCTACCTGTCTCTCTACCTGTCACTGTACTCCTTGTCACTGTACTCTACCTGTCGGTCTACCTGTCACTGTATACCTGTCACTGTACTCCTTGTCACTCTACTCTACCTGTCGGTCTACCTGTCACTGTACTCCTTGTCACTCTACTCTACCTTTCGGAAAACCTGTCACTGTACTCCTTGTCACTCTACTCTACCTGTCGGTCTACCTGTCATTGCACTCCTTGTCACTCTACTCTACCTGTCGGTCTACTTGTCACTGTACTCCTTGTCACTCTACTCTACCTGTCTGTCTACCTGTCACTGTATACTCCCTGTGGCTGTACTCCTTGTCACTGTACTCTACCTGTCGGTCTACCTGTCACTGTATACCTGACACTGTACTCCTTGTCACTCTACTCTACCTGTCGGTCTACCTGTCACTGTATACCTGACACTGTACTCCTTGTCACTCTACTCTACCTGTTGGTCTACCTGTCACTGTACTCCTTGTCACTGTACTCTACCTGTCGGTCTACCTGTCACTGTACTCCTTGTCACTCTACTCCTCCTGTCGGTCTACCTGTTTCTGTACTCCTTGTCACTCTACTCTACCTATCGGTCTACCTGTCACTGTACCTCCTTGTCACTCTACTCTACCTGTCTGTCTACCTGTCACTGTCTTCCTGCCACTATACTCCTCGTCACTCTACTCTACCTGTCTGTCTACATGTCACTGTACTCCTTGTCACTCTACTCTACCTGTCTCTCTACCTGTCACTGTACTCCTTGTCACTCTACTCTACTTGTCTATCTACCTGTCACTGTACTCCTTGTCAGTCTACCTGTCACTGTACTCCGTGTAACTCTACTCTACCTGTCTGTCTACCTGTCACTGTACTCCTTGTCACTCTACTCTACCTGTCTGTCTGCCTTTCACTGTACTCCTTGTCACTCTACTCTACCTTCCTGTCTACCTGTCTGTCTACCTGTCACTGTACTCCTTGTCACTCTACTCTACCTGTCGGTCTACCTGTCTGTCTACCCTTCACTGTACTCTTTGTCGCTCTACTTTAAATGTCTGTCTACCTGTCACTGTACTCCTTGTCACTCTACACTACCTGTCTCTCTACTTGTCACTGTACTCCTTGTCACTCTACTCTACTTGTCTGTCTACCTGTCACTGTACTCCTTGTCACTCTAATCTACCTGTCGGTCTACCTGTCACTGTACTCCCTGTGACTGTACTCCTTGTCACTGTACTCTACCTGTCTGTCTACCTGTCACAGTACTCATGTACTCCTTGTCATTCGACTCTAGCTGTCTGTCTACCTGTCACTGTACTCCTTTTCACTCTACTCTACCTGCCTGTCTACCTGCCACTGTACTCCTTGTCACGCTACTCTACCTGTCTCTCTACCTGTCACTGTACTCCTTGTCACTCTACCTGTCACTGTACTCCTTGTCACTGTACTCTACCTGTCGGTCTACCTGTCACTGTATACCTGTCACTGTACTCCTTGTCACTCTACTCTACTCGTCTCTCTACCTGTCACTGTACTCCTTGTCACGCTACTCTACCTGTCTCTCTACCTGTCACTGTACTCCTTGTCACTCTACCTGTCACTGTACTCCTTGTCACTCTACTCTACCTGTCTGTCTACCTGTCACTGTACTCCCTGTGACTGTACTCATTTTCACTCTACTCTACCTGTCTGTCTGCCTGTCACTGTACTCCTTGTCACTCTACTCTACCTGCCTGTCAACCTGTCTGTCTACCTGTCACTGTACTCCTTGTCACTCTACTCTACCTGTCTCTCTACCATTCACTGTACTCCTTGTCACTCTACTCTACCTGTCTGTCTACCTGTCTGTCAACCTGTCACTGTACTCCTTGTCACTCTACTCTTCCTGTCGGAAAACCTGTCACTGTACTCCTTGTTACTCTACTCTACCTGTCTCTCTACCTGTCACTGTACTCCTTGTCACTGTACTCTACCTGTCGGTCTACCTGTCACTGTATACCTGTCACTGTACTCCTTGTCACTCTACTCTACCTGTCGGTCTACCTGTCACTGTACTCCTTGTCACTCTACTCTACCTGTCGGAAAACCTGTCACTGTACTCCTTGTCACTCTACTCTACCTGTCGGTCTACCTGTCATTGCACTCCTTGTCACTCTACTCTACCTGTCGGTCTACTTGTCACTGTACTCCTTGTCACTCTACTCTACCTGTCTGTCTACCTGTCACTGTATACTCCCTGTGGCTGTACTCCTTGTCACTGTACTCTACCTGTCGGTCTACCTGTCACTGTATACCTGACACTGTACTCCTTGTCACTCTACTCTACCTGTCGGTCTACCTGTCACTGTATACCTGACACTGTACTCCTTGTCACTCTACTCTACCTGTTGGTCTACCTGTCACTGTACTCCTTGTCACTGTACTCTACCTGTCGGTCTACCTGTCACTGTACTCCTTGTCACTCTACTCCTCCTGTCGGTCTACCTGTCACTGTACTCCTTGTCACTCTACTCTACCTATCGGTCTACCTGTCACTGTACCTCCTTGTCACTCTACTCTACCTGTCTGTCTACCTGTCACTGTCTTCCTGCCACTATACTCCTCGTCACTCTACTCTACCTGTCTGTCTACATGTCACTGTACTCCTTGTCACTCTACTCTACCTGTCTCTCTACCTGTCACTGTCACGTGTAACTCTACTCTACCTGTCTGTCTACCTGTCACTGTACTCCTTGTCACTCTACTCTACCTGTCTGTCTGCCTTTCACTGTACTCCTTGTCACTCTACTCTACCTTCCTGTCTACCTGTCTGTCTGTCACTGTACTCCTTGTCACTCTACACTACCTGTCTCTCTACTTGTCACTGTACTCCTTGTCACTCTACTCTACTTGTCTGTCTACCTGTCACTGTACTCCTTGTCACTCTAATCTACCTGTCGGTCTACCTGTCACTGTACTCCCTGTGACTGTACTCCTTGTCACTGTACTCTACCTGTCTGTCTACCTGTCACAGTACTCATGTACTCCTTGTCATTCGACTCTAGCTGTCTGTCTACCTGTCACTGTACTCCTTTTCACTCTACTCTACCTGTCTGTCTGCCTGTCACTGTACTCCTTGTAACTCTACTCTACCTGTCTGTCTACCTGCCACTGTCCACCTGCCACTATACTCCTCGTCACTCTACTCTACCTGTCTGTCTACCTGTCACTGTACTCCTTGTCACTCTACTCTACCTGTCTCTCTACCTGTCACTGTACTCCTTGTCACTCTACCTGTCACTCTACTCCTTGTCACTGTACTCTACCTGCCTGTCTACCTGCCACTGTACTCCTTGTCACGCTACTCTACCTGTCTCTCTACCTGTCACTGTACTCCTTGTCACTCTACCTGTCACTGTACTCCTTGTCACTGTACTCTACCTGTCGGTCTACCTGTCACTGTATACCTGTCACTGTACTCCTTGTCACTCTACTCTACTCGTCTCTCTACCTGTCACTGTACTCCTTGCCACGCTACTCTACCTGTCTCTCTACCTGTCACTGTACTCCTTGTCACTCTACCTGTCACTATACTCCTTGTCACTCTACTCTACCTGTCTGTCTACCTGTCACTGTACTCCCTGTGACTGTACTCATTTTCACTCTACTCTACCTGTCTGTCTGCCTGTCACTGTACTCCTTGTCACTCTACTCTACCTGCCTGTCTACCTGTCTGTCTACCTGTCACTGTACTCCTTGTCACTCTACTCTACCTGTCTCTCTACCATTCACTGTACTCCTTGTCACTCTACTCTACCTGTCTGTCTACCTGTCTGTCAACCTGTCACTGTACTCCTTGTCACTCTACTCTTCCTGTCGGAAAACCTGTCACTGTACTCCTTGTTACTCTACTCTACCTGTCTCTCTACCTGTCACTGTACTCCTTGTCACTGTACTCTACCTGTCGGTCTACCTGTCACTGTATACCTGTCACTGTACTCCTTGTCACTCTACTCTACCTGTCGGTCTACCTGTCAATGTACTCCTTGTCACTCTACTCTACCTGTCGGAAAACCTGTCACTGTACTCCTTGTCACTCTACTCTACCTGTCGGTCTACCTGTCATTGTACTCCTTGTCACTCTACTCTACCTGTCGGTCTACTTGTCACTGTACTCCTTGTCACTCTACTCTACCTGTCTGTCTACCTGTCACTGTATACTCCCTGTGGCTGTACTCCTTGTCACTGTACTCTACCTGTCGGTCTACCTGTCACTGTATACCTGACACTGTACTCCTTGTCACTCTACTCTACCTGTCGGTCTACCTGTCACTGTACTCCGTGTAACTCTACTCTACCTGTCTGTCTACATGTCACTGTACTCCTTGTCACTCTACTCTACCTGTCTCTCTACCTGTCACTGTACTCCTTGTCACTCTACTCTACCTGTCTGTCTGCCTTTCACTGTACTCCTTGTCACTCTACTCTACCTGCCTGTCTACCTGTCTGTCTACCTGTCACTGTACTCCTTGTCACTCTACTCTACCTGTCGGTCTACCTGTCTGTCTACCCTTCACTGTACTCTTTGTCGCTCTACTTTAAATGTCTGTCTACCTGTCACTGTACTCCTTGTCACTCTACACTACCTGTCTCTCTACTTGTCACTGTACTCCTTGTCACTCTACTCTACTTGTCTGTCTACCTGTCACTGTACTCCTTGTCACTCTAATCTACATGTCGGTCTACCTGTCACTGTACTCCCTGTGACTGTACTCCTTGTCACTGTACTCTACCTGTCTGTCTACCTGTCACAGTACTCATGTACTCCTTGTCATTCGACTCTAGCTGTCTGTCTACCTGTCACTGTACTCCTTTTCACTCTACTCTACCTGCCTGTCTACCTGCCACTGTACTCCTTGTCACGCTACTCTACCTGTCACTCTACCTGTCACTGTACTCCTTGTCACTCTACCTGTCACTGTACTCCTTGTCACTGTACTCTACCTGTCGGTCTACCTGTCACTGTATACCTGTCACTGTACTCCTTGTCACTCTACTCTACTCGTCTCTCTACCTGTCACTGTACTCCTTGTCACGCTACTCTACCTGTCACTCTACCTGTCACTGTACTCCGTGTAACTCTACTCTACCTGTCTGTCTACCTGTCACTGTACTCCTTGTCACTCTACTCTACCTGTCTGTCTGCCTTTCACTGTACTCCTTGTCACTCTACTCTACCTTCCTGTCTACCTGTCTGTCTACCTGTCACTGTACTCCTTGTCACTCTACACTACCTGTCTCTCTACTTGTCACTGTACTCCTTGTCACTCTACTCTACTTGTCTGTCTACCTGTCACTGTACTCCTTGTCACTCTAATCTACCTGTCGGTCTACCTGTCACTGTACTCCCTGTGACTGTACTCCTTGTCACTGTACTCTACCTGTCTGTCTACCTGTCACAGTACTCATGTACTCCTTGTCATTCGACTCTAGCTGTCTGTCTACCTGTCACTGTACTCCTTTTCACTCTACTCTACCTGTCTGTCTGCCTGTCACTGTACTCCTTGTAACTCTACTCTACCTGTCTGTCTACCTGCCACTGTCCACCTGCCACTATACTCCTCGTCACTCTACTCTACCTGTCTGTCTACCTGTCACTGTACTCCTTGTCACTCTACTCTACCTGTCTCTCTACCTGTCACTGTACTCCTTGTCACTCTACCTGTCACTGTACTCCTTGTCACTGTACTCTACCTGCCTGTCTACCTGCCACTGTACTCCTTGTCACGCTACTCTACCTGTCTCTCTACCTGTCACTGTACTCCTTGTCACTCTACCTGTCACTGTACTCCTTGTCACTGTACTCTACCTGTCGGTCTACCTGTCACTGTATACCTGTCACTGTACTCCTTGTCACTCTACTCTACTCGTCTCTCTACCTGTCACTGTACTCCTTGTCACTCTACTCTACCTGTCTGTCTGCCTTTCACTGTACTCCTTGTCACTCTACTCTACCTGCCTGTCTACCTGTCTGTCTACCTGTCACTGTACTCCTTGTCACTCTACTCTACCTGTCGGTCTACCTGTCTGTCTACCCTTCACTGTACTCTTTGTCGCTCTACTTTAAATGTCTGTCTACCTGTCACTGTACTCCTTGTCACTCTACACTACCTGTCTCTCTACTTGTCACTGTACTCCTTGTCACTCTACTCTACTTGTCTGTCTACCTGTCACTGTACTCCTTGTCACTCTAATCTACATGTCGGTCTACCTGTCACTGTACTCCCTGTGACTGTACTCCTTGTCACTGTACTCTACCTGTCTGTCTACCTGTCACAGTACTCATGTACTCCTTGTCATTCGACTCTAGCTGTCTGTCTACCTGTCACTGTACTCCTTTTCACTCTACTCTACCTGCCTGTCTACCTGCCACTGTACTCCTTGTCACGCTACTCTACCTGTCACTCTACCTGTCACTGTACTCCTTGTCACTCTACCTGTCACTGTACTCCTTGTCACTGTACTCTACCTGTCGGTCTACCTGTCACTGTATACCTGTCACTGTACTCCTTGTCACTCTACTCTACTCGTCTCTCTACCTGTCACTGTACTCCTTGTCACGCTACTCTACCTGTCACTCTACCTGTCACTGTACTCCGTGTAACTCTACTCTACCTGTCTGTCTACCTGTCACTGTACTCCTTGTCACTCTACTCTACCTGTCTGTCTGCCTTTCACTGTACTCCTTGTCACTCTACTCTACCTTCCTGTCTACCTGTCTGTCTACCTGTCACTGTACTCCTTGTCACTCTACACTACCTGTCTCTCTACTTGTCACTGTACTCCTTGTCACTCTACTCTACTTGTCTGTCTACCTGTCACTGTACTCCTTGTCACTCTAATCTACCTGTCGGTCTACCTGTCACTGTACTCCCTGTGACTGTACTCCTTGTCACTGTACTCTACCTGTCTGTCTACCTGTCACAGTACTCATGTACTCCTTGTCATTCGACTCTAGCTGTCTGTCTACCTGTCACTGTACTCCTTTTCACTCTACTCTACCTGTCTGTCTGCCTGTCACTGTACTCCTTGTAACTCTACTCTACCTGTCTGTCTACCTGCCACTGTCCACCTGCCACTATACTCCTCGTCACTCTACTCTACCTGTCTGTCTACCTGTCACTGTACTCCTTGTCACTCTACTCTACCTGTCTCTCTACCTGTCACTGTACTCCTTGTCACTCTACCTGTCACTGTACTCCTTGTCACTGTACTCTACCTGCCTGTCTACCTGCCACTGTACTCCTTGTCACGCTACTCTACCTGTCTCTCTACCTGTCACTGTACTCCTTGTCACTCTACCTGTCACTGTACTCCTTGTCACTGTACTCTACCTGTCGGTCTACCTGTCACTGTATACCTGTCACTGTACTCCTTGTCACTCTACTCTACTCGTCTCTCTACCTGTCACTGTACTCCTTGCCACGCTACTCTACCTGTCTCTCTACCTGTCACTGTACTCCTTGTCACTCTACCTGTCACTGTACTCCTTGTCACTCTACTCTACCTGTCTGTCTACCTGTCACTGTACTCCCTGTGACTGTACTCATTTTCACTCTACTCTACCTGTCTGTCTGCCTGTCACTGTACTCCTTGTCACTCTACTCTACCTGCCTGTCTACCTGTCTGTCTACCTGTCACTGTACTCCTTGTCACTCTACTCTACCTGTCTCTCTACCATTCACTGTACTCCTTGTCACTCTACTCTACCTGTCTGTCTACCTGTCTGTCAACCTGTCACTGTACTCCTTGTCACTCTACTCTTCCTGTCGGAAAACCTGTCACTGTACTCCTTGTTACTCTACTCTACCTGTCTCTCTACCTGTCACTGTACTCCTTGTCACTGTACTCTACCTGTCGGTCTACCTGTCACTGTATACCTGTCACTGTACTCCTTGTCACTCTACTCTACCTGTCGGTCTACCTGTCACTGTACTCCTTGTCACTCTACTCTACCTGTCGGAAAACCTGTCACTGTACTCCTTGTCACTCTACTCTACCTGTCGGTCTACCTGTCATTGTACTCCTTGTCACTCTACTCTACCTGCCGGTCTACTTGTCACTGTACTCCTTGCCACTCTACTCTACCTGTCTGTCTACCTGTCACTGTATACTCCCTGTGGCTGTACTCCTTGTCACTGTACTCTACCTGTCGGTCTACCTGTCACTGTATACCTGACACTGTACTCCTTGTCACTCTACTCTACCTGTCGGTCTACCTGTCACTGTACTCCTTGTCACTCTACTCCTCCTGTCGGTCTACCTGTCACTGTACTCCTTGTCACTCTACTCTACCTGTCGGTCTACCTGTCACTGTACCTCCTTGTCACTCTACTCTACCTGTCTGTCTACCTGTCACTGTCTTCCTGCCACTATACTCCTCGTCACTCTACTCTACCTGTCTGTCTACATGTCACTGTACTCCTTGTCACTCTACTCTACCTGTCTCTCTACCTGTCACTGTACTCCTTGTCACTCTACCCTACTTGTCTCTCTACCTGTCACTGTACTCCTTGTCACTCTACCTGTCACTGTACTCCGTGTAACTCTACTCTACTTGTCTGTCTACCTGCCACTGTACTCCTTGTCACTCTACTCTACCTGTCTGTCTACCTGTCACTGTACTCCTTGTCACTCTACTCTACCTGTCGGAAAACCTGTCACTGTACTCCTTGTCACTCTACTCTACCTGTCTCTCTACCTGTCACTGTACTCCTTGTCACTCTACTCTACCTGTCTGTCTGCCTTTCACTGTACTCCTTGTCACTCTACTCTACCTGCCTGTCTACCTGTCTGTCTACCTGTCACTGTACTCCTTGTCACTCTACTCTACCTGTCGGTCTACCTGTCTGTCTACCCTTCACTGTACTCTTTGTCGCTCTTTTTTAAATGTCTGTCTACCTGTCACTGTACTCCTTGTCACTCTACACTACCTGTCTCTCTACTTGTCACTGTACTCCTTGTCACTCTACTCTACTTGTCTGTCTACCTGTCACTGTACTCCTTGTCACTCTAATCTACCTGTCGGTCTACCTGTCACTGTACTCCCTATGACTGTACTCCTTGTCACTGTACTCTACCTGTCTGTCTACCTGTCACAGTACTCATGTACTCCTTGTCATTCGACTCTAGCTGTCTGTCTACCTGTCACTGTACTCCTTTTCACTCTACTCTACCTGCCTGTCTACCTGCCACTGTACTCCTTGTCACGCTACTCTACCTGTCTCTCTACCTGTCACTGTACTCCTTGTCACTCTACCTGTCACTGTACTCCTTGTCACTGTACTCTACCTGTCGGTCTACCTGTCACTGTATACCTGTCACTGTACTCCTTGTCACTCTACTCTACTCGTCTCTCTACCTGTCACTGTACTCCTTGTCACGCTACTCTACCTGTCTCTCTACCTGTCACTGTACTCCTTGTCACTCTACCTGTCACTGTACTCCTTGTCACTCTACTCTACCTGTCTGTCTACCTGTCACTGTACTCCCTGTGACTGTACTCATTTTCACTCTACTCTACCTGTCTGTCTGCCTGTCACTGTACTCCTTGTCACTCTACTCTACCTGCCTGTCAACCTGTCTGTCTACCTGTCACTGTACTCCTTGTCACTCTACTCTACCTGTCTCTCTACCATTCACTGTACTCCTTGTCACTCTACTCTACCTGTCTGTCTACCTGTCTGTCAACCTGTCACTGTACTCCTTGTCACTCTACTCTTCCTGTCGGAAAACCTGTCACTGTACTCCTTGTTACTCTACTCTACCTGTCTCTCTACCTGTCACTGTACTCCTTGTCACTGTACTCTACCTGTCGGTCTACCTGTCACTGTATACCTGACACTGTACTCCTTGTCACTCTACTCTACCTGTCGGTCTACCTGTCACTGTACTCCTTGTCACTCTACTCCTCCTGTCGGTCTACCTGTCACTGTACTCCTTGTCACTCTACTCTACCTGTCGGTCTACCTGTCACTGTACCTCCTTGTCACTCTACTCTACCTGTCTGTCTACCTGTCACTGTCTTCCTGCCACTATACTCCTCGTCACTCTACTCTACCTGTCTGTCTACATGTCACTGTACTCCTTGTCACTCTACTCTACCTGTCTCTCTACCTGTCACTGTACTCCTTGTCACTCTACCCTACTTGTCTCTCTACCTGTCACTGTACTCCTTGTCACTCTACCTGTCACTGTACTCCGTGTAACTCTACTCTACTTGTCTGTCTACCTGCCACTGTACTCCTTGTCACTCTACTCTACCTGTCTGTCTACCTGTCACTGTACTCCTTGTCACTCTACTCTACCTGTCGGAAAACCTGTCACTGTACTCCTTGTCACTCTACTCTACCTGTCTCTCTACCTGTCACAGTACTCCTTGTCACTCTACTCTACCTGTCTGTCTACCTGTCACTGTACTCCTTGTCACTCTAATCTACCTGTCGGTCTACCTGTCACTGTACTCCCTGTGACTGTACTCCTTGTCACTGTACTCTACCTGTCTGTCTACCTGTCACAGTACTCATGTACTCCTTGTCATTCGACTCTAGCTGTCTGTCTACCTGTCACTGTACTCCTTTTCACTCTACTCTACCTGTCTGTCTGCCTGTCACTGTACTCCTTGTAACTCTACTCTACCTGTCTGTCTACCTGCCACTGTCCACCTGCCACTATACTCCTCGTCACTCTACGTTACCTGTCTGTCTACATGTCACTGTACTCCTTGTCACTCTACTCTACCTGTTTCTCTACCTGTCACTGTACTCCTTGTCACTCTACCCTACTTGTCTCTCTACCTGTCACTGTACTCCTTGTCACTCTACCTGTCACTGTACTCCGTGTAACTCTACTCTACTTGTCTGTCTACCTGCCACTGTACTCCTTGTCACTCTACTCTACCTGTCTGTCTACCTGTCACTGTACTCCTTGTCACTCTACTCTACCTGTCGGAAAACCTGTCACTGTACTCCTTGTCACTCTACTCTACTTGTCTGTCTACCTGCCACTGTACTCCTTGTCACTCTACTCTACCTGTCTGTCTACCTGTCACTGTACTCCTTGTCACTCTAATCTACCTGTCGGTCTACCTGTCACTGTACTCCCTGTGACTGTACTCCTTGTCACTGTACTCTACCTGTCTGTCTACCTGTCACAGTACTCATGTACTCCTTGTCATTCGACTCTAGCTGTCTGTCTACCTGTCACTGTACTCCTTTTCACTCTACTCTACCTGTCTGTCTGCCTGTCACTGTACTCCTTGTAACTCTACTCTACCTGTCTGTCTACCTGCCACTGTCCACCTGCCACTATACTCCTCGTCACTCTACTCTACCTGTCTGTCTACCTGTCACTGTACTCCTTGTCTCTCTACTCTACCTGTCTCTCTACCTGTCACTGTACTCCTTGTCACTCTACCTGTCACTGTACTCCTTGTCACTCTACTCTACCTGTCTGTCTGCCTGTCACTGTACTCTTTGTCACTCTACTCTACCTGCCTGTCTACCTGTCTGTCTACCTGTCACTGTACTCCTTGTCACTCTACTCTACCTGTCGGTCTACCTGTCTGTCTACCCTTCACTGTACTCCTTGTCGCTCTACTTTAAATGTCTGTCTACCTGTCACTGTACTCCTTGTCACTCTACTCTACCTGTCGGTCTACCTGTCTGTCTACCCTTCACTGTACTCCTTGTCGCTCTACTTTAAATGTCTGTCTACCTGTCACTGTACTCCCTGTGACTGTACTCCTTGTCACTGTACTCTACCTGTCTGTCTACCTGTAACCGTATACCTGCCACTATACTCCTTGTCACTCTACACTACCTGTCTCTCTACCTGTCACTGTACTCCTTGTCACTCTACTAATACTTGTCTGTCTACCTGTCACTGTACTCCTTGTCACTCTACTCTACCTGTCTGTCTACCTGTCACTGTACTCCCTGTGACTGTACTCCTTGTCACTGTACTCTACCTGTCTGTCTACCTGTAACCGTATACCTGCCACTATACTCCTTGTCACTCTACACTACCTGTCTCTCTACCTGTCACTGTACTCCTTGTCACTCTACTAATACTTGTCTGTCTACCTGTCACTGTACTCCTTGTCACTCTAATCTACCTGTCGGTCTACCTGTCACTGTACTCCCTGTGACTGTACTCCTTGTCACTGTACTCTACCTGTCTGTCTACCTGTCACAGTACTCATGTACTCCTTGTCATTCTACTCTAGCTGTCTGTCTACCTGTCACTGTACTCCTTTTCACTCTACTCTACCTGTCTGTCTGCCTGTCACTGTACTCCTTGTAACTCTACTCTACTTGTCTGTCTACCTGTCACTGTACTCCTTTTCACTCTACTCTACCTGTCTGTCTGCCTGTCACTGTACTCCTTGTCACTGTACTCTACCTGTCTGTCTACCTGTCACAGTACTCATGTACTCCTTGTCATTCTACTCTAGCTGTCTGTCTACCTGTCACTGTACTCCTTTTCACTCTACTCTACCTGTCTGTCTACCTGTCACTGTACTCCCTGTGACTGTACTCCTTGTCACTGTACTCTACCTGTCTGTCTACCTGTCACAGTACTCATGTACTCCTTGTCATTCTACTCTTGCTGTCTGTCTGCCTGTCACTGTACTCCTTGTAACTCTACTCTACCTGTCTGTCTACCTGCCACTGTCCACCTGCCACTATACTCCTCGTCACTCTACTCTACCTGTCTGTCTACCTGTCATTGTACTCCTTGTCACTCTACTCTACCTGTCCGAAAACCTGTCACTGTACTCCTTGTCACTCTACTCTACCTGTCTGTCTACCTGTCATTGTACTCCTTGTCACTCTACTCTACCTGTCGGAAAACCTGTCACTGTACTCCTTGTCACTCTACTCGACCTGTCTCTCTACCTGTCACTGTACTCCTTGTCACTCTACTCTACCTGTCTGTCTACCTCTCTGTCTACCTGTCACTGTACTCCTTTTCACTCTACTCTATCTGTCTGTCTGCCTGTCACTGTACTCCTTGTCACTCTACCTGTCTGTCTACCTGTCTATCTACATGTCACTGTACTCCTTGTCACTCTACTCTACCTGTCTGTCTACCATTCACTGTACTCCTTGTCGCTCTACTCTACCTGTCTGTCTATCTGTCTGTCTACCTGTCACTCTACTCCTTGTCACTCTACTCTACCTGTCTCTGTACTCCTTGTCACTCTACTCTACCTGTCTGTCTACCTGCCACTGTACTCCTTGTCACTCTATTCTACCTGTCTGTCTACCTGTCTCTGTACTCCTTGTCACTCTACTCTACCTGTCGGTCTACCTGTCTGTCTACCTGTCACTGTACTCCTTGTCACTCTACTCTACCTGTCTGTCTACCTGTCACTGTACTCCCTATCACTCTACTCTACCTGTCACTGTACTCCTTGTCACTCTACTCTACCTGTCGGTCTACCTGTCACTGTACTCCTTGTCACTCTTCTCTACCTGTCCGAAAACCTGTCACTGTACTCCTTGTCACTCTACTCTACCTGTCTGTCTACCTGTCATTGTACTCCTTGTCACTCTACTCTACCTGTCTCTCTACCTGTCACTTTACTCCTTGTCACTCTACTCTACCTGTCTGTCTACCTCTCTGTCTACCTGTCACTGTACTCCTGTACTCCTTGTCTTTCTACTCTAGCTGTATCTCTACCTGTCTGTCTACCTGTCACTGTACTCCTTTTCACTCTACTCTACCTGTCTGTCTGCCTGTCACTGTACTCCTTGTCACTCTACTCTACCTGTCTGTCTACCTGTCTGTCTACATGTCACTGTACTCCTTGTCACTCTACTCTACCTGTCTGTCTACCATTCACTGTACTCCTTGTCGCTCTACTCTACCTGTCTGTCTACCTGTCTGTCTACCTGTCACTCTACTCCTTGTCACTCTACTCTACCTGTCTCTGTACTCCTTGTCACTCTACTCTACCTGTCTGTCTACCTGCCACTGTACTCCTTGTCACTCTACTCTACCTGTCTGTCTACCTGTCTCTGTACTCCTTGTCACTCTACTCTACCTGTCGGTCTACCTGTCTGTCTACCTGTCACTGTACTCCTTGTCACTCTACTCTACCTGTCTGTCTACCTGTCACTGTACTCCCTATCACTCTACTCTACCTGTCACTGTACTCCTTGTCACTCTACTCTACCTGTCTGTCTACTTGTCACTGTTATCCTTGTCACTCTACTCTACCTGTCTGTCTACCTGTCTGTCTACCTGTCACTGTACTCCTTTTCACTCTACTCTACCTGTCTGTCTATCTGTCACTGTCTACCTGCCACTATACTCCTCGTCACTCTACTCTACCTGTCTGTCTACCTGCCACTGTACTCCTTGTCACGCTATTCTACCTGTCTGTCTACCTGTCTCTGTACTCCTTGTCACTCTACTCTACCTGTCGGTCTACCTGTCTGTCTACCTGTCACTGTACTCCTTGTCACTCTACTCTACCTGTCTGTCTACCTGTCACTGTACTCCCTATCACTCTATTCTACCTGTCACTGTACTCCTTGTCACTCTACTCTACCTGTCTGTCTACCTGTCACTGTACTCCTTGTCACTCTACTCTAACTGTCTGTGTACCTGTCTGTCTACCTGTCACTGTACTCCTTGTCACTCTACTCTACCTGTCTGTCTACCTGTCACTGTACTCCCTATCACTCTATTCTACCTGTCACTGTACTCCTTGTCACTCTACTCTACCTGTCTGTCTACCTGTCACTGTACTTCTTGTCACTCTACTCTACCTGTCTGTCTACCATTCACTGTACTCCTTGTCACTCTACTCTACCTGTCTGTCTAACTGTCACTGTACTCCTTGTCACTCTACTGTACCTGTCACTGTACTCCTTGTCACTCTACTCTACCTGTCTGTCTACCTGCCACTGTACTCTACCTGTCGGTCTCCCTGTCACTGTACTCCTTGTCACTCTACTCTACATGTCTGTCTACCTGTAATCAGAGACCAGGGACACATTTTTCAGGCCTGTGTCCTTCTTTCACTGTTCCTAATCAGCCTCCTGTATGCAATACATCTGACATACAGGAACCTGGCCTCACCAGATACATCAGGAAATAACTCTAATTTCAATATATTTTATCACAGATTCAAATTAGGATTGTGAGATCCTGCTGTGCTGTCCTAAGTGGCAGTCACTGTCAACTTCCCAATTTGCCAACAAGCCACAACCTCCAAGCCCCAGGGTACAGTGGCACCATCTCCCCTTATCTGTACTTCACTTCCTTTTCATCCCCCTCTGGTGTATCAGCTTTCACAGCGAATGCAACATTCACACTCTCAAATCTGCCTAAAACAAGGCTGTCAGTAGAACCTGATCTGTTAGACTGACAGGGTGGACCTTTTCTGTGCCAAAGCCCTGTTGCTCGTGTCCAAACAACCTCTCTGTGCCCCCTAACCTCACCGCAATAGCAGGAAAAACTCTGTTCTATTCTCCAACAACAACTGTATATTCTGATGACAGTGAGGAAAAGAGTGCGAGAGAGAGAGAGAGTTGGCGGTGTGAAGGTTCATGAATTTTCCAGCTAACCAAATCAGCTCTCTTTTTTTGAGCGGTGTGAATGGAGTTGGAATGTGAGTACATGATAGAGTGACACAGAGTCTTGTCTTTGTTAAAGGCAGCGGTATGAGTTGTGTGAATAAATGTAATCTCAGACCGGAATATTTTCTGATCTGAGGCGTTCTAATTGAATGAGCATCGACAGGGTGGGAGGGCCTCTCTCTGGTTGGCATAGTCTACTGATGAAACTCTGCCGGATCATGAAAAATGGAAAATCATCACTTTAGAACCGAGACAGACGCCACATTGATGAGAGGGGGAGAGAGATGTACACAAGACAAATATTCCTGCGTTGCTTTGTTTTTTATATTCCCTGGACCTGGGGATAATTGTTTTCACACTAATTTCACAGATTAAACTAGGTTGATCACTGGAGATGTGTATAATAAGGATGAGGAATATAATATTAATAATAATAATTAATATAGAATGAATGAGGAAGATGCAGCAGACTGTAAGATCTATTCCTGTTTCATGGAAACAAGTGCAAATACAACTGAATATGTCTTAGTATTTGGAATAGACCTCGATTAGGTGTTTTTCATAATGATGTCAGTTCTGCATCTATTATGCCCCCATTTGAGAGTTTCTGGGCAGATGCAATAAGATATTACGCTGTTTTGGGGTACCAAGACGGAATGCATCATGTTTTCTTTCTGCATGGAGTGATGGTTTATGATACAAAAATGGCTTTATAAAATCCATTTGATTGATTAAATGACTAGTTTAGATATGCCAGACCCACACGGGTGAACCCAGTCTGAATCCAGCTTTACTGATTCACGCCGGGCCTTATTTGATTACACCATTGATGTGAGAGTTGGCAGTGGAGTTGATGGTGGTAAAAAGTAAGAGTAACTGACAAGGACACTCACTGGACTGCCAAAGTCTTCCACTGCAACGCCCGGGTTTCACTGCTGAGCTCCTCAGAAAAATCTCCTTCTTTGGCTCTTGGTCTTATTGTCTTCACAATATAATATAATTAGGGCTGTCAGAGTTAATCAATTAACTCTTTGTAATTTAAATGCAAAGAAAATGTATCATGATGAATCACATTGTCTGAAAGCGTTTAAAGTACACTGAAAGCATCCAAAAATGCATCATCTATACAGCTAAAAACACCAGTTGACATTGAGGTTGAAGAAAGTGTGCTTGATCCATTTAGCCGATTTTGCTTACCATAACATTGGACAAAATCGCGACTTCAATATTCTTGTAATGCTTTTTGTATAAAAAAAAATCTTAAATTACAGCTCAATTTCAGCAAATTCTGAATTTGCCATTAATTGCAATTAATCACAGCAAATCCTGCGGTTAACTTGATTCAGTGTTTGAATCGTTTGACAGATTTAAATATAATATAAATGTAAATATAGGAAATATGTACATGTAAGAACACTACCCTATAGAATAGAAGGCTTTGTAATGTGTTATGACTTACCAGCAAGTTAGCGTAATAAAAACTGCTTCATTGGCTTTGGCTGTTGGTGATATGATATGAACCACAGAAGCATTGAGAATCAAAAGTAACCACATGATATAGGTGTGAGACAACTGGAGAAAATATCTTGATCATAGTGGGCCCTCTTCCTATACGTGGGTGGATCCATCTGAAGCCATACTAACATCATTAAATTGACTGCTCGTCTATGAAAGTTGTGTGTGGTATGACATGGGATCCATACAAATGGATGAATTTATAACTTTGCCCTTTAAATGTGCATTTCAGAAAGACTTGATAATTCATGGTTCCCTCACAGATATGTCACAAGCACTTTAGGTTGACTCGTGTTGACTGAGCCCCGGACCAACAGAAAACAGAATCTGCCTCTTTGTCTAATTAGATTAAAAAGACCCATGGGAGTTGGTGTTTTGTTTTATGTTTTTTTTGTGTACTCTAAAGTATATATGTTCTGTATATATATGTGTGTGTGTGTGTGTGAGTGTGTGTGTGAGTGTATGTGTGTGTGTGTGTGCATTTATTGCCATGTGTGTGTGTATCATATGACCCGGATCACTGGTTGCTGCGGAAAAGGAGGAGGTCAAAAGGGGGTGAGTGTAACGGATATGAAATGGCCAGAGGTGCCGTTCCTCCAGTGGAGTTTGGGCTCCTTCCTTCTTGTACCAGACCCTTTCAGTGTGTATACAGTATGAAACAGTTGATAGGAATTATAAGGTTACTTGCGTAACCCTGGTTCTCTGATATTATGAGTGAGATATCTCACATGTGGGGGTTTGCTAAGGACCTCCTACTCTCGGAAGTATCAATCAAAAACATCTGTTGGGGACAGATCGGTAGAGTGGTGAATGAGGTGAGACCCTCACTTCCATAAAAGGAGCCACTCTCCCGGCCTCTGGTTATTCTCAAGCATGCTTCTCTTCCTCATGCTATTGCGAACAGGGAAATGCAGTGAGATATCTCACTCATAATACCAGAGAACCAGGGTTACGCAAGTAACCTTAAGTTCTCTTTCAACTATTCATTTCAGTATCTCACGTGTGGGGATATGTCCAACTCCGTATCGCAAAACATGCTCTACGAAGCCAGGAAAGTCCCAACATAGCAACCCTCAGAGGTCCCGAAACTAAGAGAGTACACACAAAGAAGGTGCAGAGACAACCCCTCGGGCTGCCCAGTACAAGGCTAATCTCAGTTACTGATACAGGTTGAATGCTTTCACCCTTGCCATTATACACTGAACAAAAATATAAAGTGTTGGTCATGAGCTGAAATAAAAGAACCCAGAGCATTTCAATACGCACTAAAAGCTTATTTCTCTCAAATTTTGTGCACAAATTTGTTTACATCCATGTTAGTCAGCATTTCTCCTTTGCCATGATAATCCATCCACCTGATAGGTGTGGCATATCAAGAAGCTGATTAAAGAGAATGGTCATTACACAGGTGCACCTTGTGCTGGGGGCAATAAAAGGCCACTTTTCTGTGCAGTTTAGTCACACAACACAATGCCACAGATATCTCAAGTTTTGAGGGAGTGTGCAATGTCCACCAGAGCTGTTGCCAGAGAATGTAATGTTCATTTCTCTACCATAAGCCACCTCCAACGTTTGCAGTACGTTCAATCGGCCTCACCACCGCAGACCACGTGTATGGCATTGTATGGGTTGTATGGCATTGTAGCGGTTTTCTGATGTCAACATTGTGAACAGAGTGCCCCATGGTGGTGGTGGGGTTAAGATATGGGCAGGCATAAACTACGGATAGGGAACACAATTGCATTTTATCAATGGCAATTTGAATGCACAGCGATACTGTGACAAGATCCTGAGGCCCATTGTCGTCCCATTCATCCACTGCCATCACTTCATGTTTCAGCATGATAATGCAATCCATGTCACAAGGATCTGTACACAATTTCTGCAAGCTGAAAATGTCAGTTCTTCCATGGCCTGCATACTCACCAGACATGTCACCCACTCAGCATGTGTGGGATGCTCTGGATCGACATGTACGGCAGCGTGTTCCAGTTTTTTCACCAATCTCCAGCAACTTCACTCAGCCATTGAAGAGGAGTGGGACAACATTCCACAGGCAGCCTCATCAACTCTATGCGAAGGAGATCTGTCGTGGTGCAATAGGTAAATGGTGGTCACACCAGATACTGACTTGCTTTCTGTGATGAACAGATGCATATATATATTCCCAGTCATTTGAAATCCATACATTAGCGCCTAATTAATGTATTTCAATTGACTGATTTCCTTATATGAACTGTAACTTAGTAAAATCTTAGAAATCATTGCATGTTGCGTTTTTATATTTTTGTTCAGTATAAATCCATATAATGGTTGCCATGAACCAGCAGGATACAGTCAAAAACAGCGAATCGCATGACACCCTTGCCTGAGCTCTCTCACAATCCAAGTGAATGTGAACCTCACACACTGGACAACGACAGGAACGCCTGTGTAGGGAAAGCGACAGGCAAGGTCCAAGGTCCAAGTTGCGACAATGAGAAAAAATAGATCCAGGCCAAAGATGGGGTTAGGTATAATAACCTGAAAAAACCCATGGGCAGACTGTTGGCAGAAACCGTGGCTGGTAGAGCACAGTCCACCCATACGCTGGGGATGGAAAAGGGCAGTAGTAAAGTGAATTGAGGAATATGACATCTCCAGTCTTTTCATCGACCAAGAGCTGCTGTGAAAGGATTTTAAGCACAATAGTCCCGTCCCCGGACGAGCTAAAAGCTTAGAGACTGTGCTCAGTTATAGTTAACCTGTATCACTGTCGGGGGCCTTGGCAGGCTGAGCAAGTGGAAGAAGGACCCTGACAAGATTAACCTTTTCTCCGCTCAAAAGTCCTTCAAGGGCACAGGACCGTGAAAAACAGAATGTACTGAAAGGAGAAGCTAATCTGTACAGTCATACCAATTCTCCATGAAAACAAATGCATCAACTGTAAAAACAGAGTGCAGAAAGGGCTGGCACTCTTTTCCAAGAGACGCAGGCCTGTCTCTTTCTGGCACCCAGAAGGTCCACTCTGTCTTTGTCTGTTAAGCTGGATAAGCTCAGCCAAAGTGTGCTTTCTCCCACCACCACTAGGCTCATGATACGTCCACTGCCTTGGATAGTACTCTGGGAGGAACAGAGGCTCAGGTCTGTAATCATAGATATCTCCTCCTAAGCATCTGGATCCAGGGTCTCCATGTCCAGTTGCTTCCCCATCTCCTCCAGTAACTCAGCCTGATACACAATAAAGAGGTCATGTTGAACAGTTCCTTTGTGGGACTATAGTCTATTCCCGTCGTACTGGTCCATAGCCTTTAGAGAAGAGGGCCACTCGATGCCGAGACCCATTTGCAGACATGAAGGAGCCCAAACTCCACTGGAGGAACGGCAGCTCTGGCCATTTCATATCCGTTACACTCACCCCCTTTTGACCTCCTCCTTTTCCGCAGCAACCAGTGATCCGGGTCAACAGCATCAATGTAACAGTATAACTTTAGACCGTCCCCTCGCCCATACCCGGGCGCGAACAAGGGACCCTCTGCACACATCAACAACAGTCACCCTCGAAGCATCGTTACCCATCGCTCCACAAAAGCCGCGGCTCTTGCAGAGCAAGGGGAACTACTACTTCAAGGTCTCAGAGCAAGTGACGTCACCGATTGAACCGCTATTTAGCGCGCACCACCGCTAACTAAGCTAGCTGTTTCACATCCGTTACAAATGCAGGTTAACTAGAGAAGGGAACTAGCAAAGGTGCCATGTTGCAGGTAGGGTATGCTAGTGAGGTTAGCTTGCTTCTCAGCAATCTAGCCAAGTTAGCCTTGCAGCATGAGCTAACTGAGTCTCAATAGCTAGCAGTGCCGCTAGCTACCAACAGAGACTAAGAAGTAGATTAGGAATTTCTACACGAATACAAAAACCTTCCAGTTAGTACTCAACCTCTCAACAGATGTCTGAAGACATACACTCGGCAGCGATATCCTACATGGTTCGCTTGTGAGTAGGTAAGCAGCAACGGGTATCCAGTTGATATGAGGAGCAGAGCCGCTGGAAAATGTGTGGCGAGACAGCATTTGGCCAAGTACTTTTCAATATATTATGGCGCCACCACATTCAAAGCAGCAAGTGGTCTCCTACAGAGCCTCATCAACCACGCCTCTCAACAACTTTGTTTGGTTGCACCAGCGCTCATTGTTTGATTTTGAACTCTGCACTTGGTATCTTTCTTCGCTCACGCTACTCTCCGTGGCTGTGTTATCTAGTGAAAACCGTCCTCTCCTGCCTGCCTGCCTGCCTCATGAGAGAGCGAACACACATTTGAATGGAAAACAAGGTATGTGTTAATAAAAGCATTTAATTAAAGCAGTTTAGTCATCCTCTAAAACTATTTAGAATGATCCAATCTATAGCTAGCTAACATTAGCTTTAGAGTAGACCAGCTAGCTAGCTAGCTAGCTAGCTAGCTAGACAGACAGACAGACAGACAGACAGACAGACAGACAGACAGACAGACAGACAGACAGACAGACAGACAGACAGACAGACAGACAGACAGACAGACAGACAGACAGACAGACAGACAGACAGACAGACAGACAGACAGACAGACAGACAGACAGACAGACAGACAGACAGACAGACAGACAGACAGACAGACAGACAGACAGACAGACAGACAGACAGACAGACAGACAGACAGACAGACAGACAGACAGACAGACAGACAGACAGACAGACAGACAGACAGACAGACAGACAGACAGACAGACAGACAGACAGACAGACAGACAGACAGACAGACAGACAGACAGACAGACAGATAGATAGATAGATAGATAGATAGATAGATAGATAGATAGATAGATAGATAGATAGATAGATAGATAGATAGATAGATAGATAGATCGATCGATCGATCGATCGATCGATCGATCGATAGATAGATAGATAGATAACATTAGCTAGCTAGGTTGATGCAGTCATGCAGCCAGCAGCTAATGTTCATACTTTAGACTCACTGAATTAATGTGTTTGGCACAGGATAAAGAAGATGAAATGATCTTCTGCTGCTACCCAGTGCCAAGCGGTACTGGCATTTCTGAGAAAGTTAGTCAGCCAGTTTGTTCGTCCAGGAATGTTCGTTGGCATATTATTTTATTTCCACGGCTGGTGATTTTTCACAAATGTTTGTGGTGCAAATTTTACGCCTCAGAGCAGTCTACATAGACACTATGAACACATTTCTCCAACCATAAAAGATGGATGGCTAATGCAGAAAGAGATAATTGATGGATTCAGGCACCAACTTAACTTTCACAAATACAGAGACAGGGAGCCATCCTGGTGTCAGTCTTTTTTGACTAGCTAGTGCATAGTGCCACCTACTGATGTGAACAGGTAATGCAGGTTTGGTTAGAATAGAGTAAGCAAATGAATGAATCAACTTCATTAAAAGGGGGATATTATTTTCAATTAACATTTTGAAAGAAGTTGACTTAATGATTGAACATATGGATTTAACATGCAATCACTTCCTACAGTGAGCACCAGAGAACCAATCCCTGGTGGGCCAATGGAAACCAGGACAACAACACACAAGGTTAGTGGTTTTATGACTTAAAAAAATATATATAAAAAATGTTGTTACACAGTCTACTGTGTATAGGTTTAAATATGACCCTGCCTTTTTACAAAGTCTACTGTGTATAGGTTTAAATATAACCCTGCCTTTTTACAAAGTCTACTGTGTTAAGTGTGCCTTACATAAAGATTACAGAATGAATAATTGCAGAAGAGCACAGTAATAGTTTTTTTTTACATCAAATGTAAACACTTTTCTACAATGGAATCATTCTGTCTATTTTAGCTGCTTAACATTGTGTGTGTGTGTAGAGTGAAGTACATTTTTACAGACATTGTAACCATTATTGGGGGGCAGGGTAGCCTAGTGGTTAGAGCGTTGGACGCGTAACTGAAAGGTTGCAAGTTCAAATCCCCGAGCTGACAAGGTACAAATCTGTCGTTCTGCCCCTGAACAAGGCAGTTAACCCACTGTTCCTAGGCAGTAATTGAAAATAAGAATTTGTTCTTATTAACTGACTTGCCTAGTTAAATAAAGGTAAAACAATTATATTTGCATAATGCTCAGCCCTGCTATAGTAGTTCACTAAACTACAGAATATGTTGTCCATAAAAAGTTGCTGGCTCTTTTGATATCAGATTCAGAATGAATAGTAACAAGATTTGAGGTAGTTTGAAAGGGTTTGATCCACTTTAGGCCAGCAGTGTTTTCAATTCACATGACCACTTTTGAACCTGTAGTTCCACATCTGTCGAGGAAGAGCTACAGTAGTTACACTTCTGGTGAGAAAAAGAAACGAGAATATCCAGAGAGTGGGAGAGTGGCTTCTTTTATTTCATTCGCCATTTTACCTGTTTGTCTCTAACATACGTTTTTGATTGGCACTTCTGAGAGTAGACAATCTTTAGGAAACCCCCACGTGTGAGATATCGAAATGAATAATTGAAAGAGAACTATGTGTGCATCCATGTGTGTCTCCATGGCAGCCCAATTCTGATATTTTTTGTTCACTAATTGGTCTTTTGAGCAATCAGAGTCACAGTACTGAGAGTGTCTGAACAAGAGGCCTTAGAGCTTTATACAACACATCAGACCGGGACAGAGCTATTGTGATGACGTGGCGACACAAAAGCCTCCACACCCCAGGGAGTGCAGATTTATTGATTTGATGATGGTTGGAGTCGAGGTTAATGTCATTGATAAAACACAGATTATTGGTGTATTCCATGTTATGTGATGTTGCATCTGATAAGAAGATACGCACACACAGGCACGCACACACGCACACACACACACTACAACTACACTGAACAAAAATATAAATGCAACGTGCAACAATTTCAACGATTTTATTGAATTACAGTTCATAGGAAATTATTCAGTTGAAATAAATGGATTTCACATGACTGGGAATACAGATATGCATTTGTTGGTCACAGATACCTTTAAAGAAAAGGTAGGGTCGTGGATCAGAGAACCAGTCAGTATCTGGTGTGACCACCATTTACCTCATGCAGCGTGACACATCTCCTTCACATAGAGTTGATCAGGCTATTGATTGTGGCCTGTGGAATGATGTACCACTCCTCTTCAAAGGCTGTGCAAAGTTTGGATATTCGGGGGAACTGGAACACGATGTCATAAATGTAAATCCAGAGCATCCCGAACATGCTCAATGGGTGACATTCTGGTGAGTATGCAATCCATGGAAGAACTGGGACATTTTCATCTTCCAGGAGTTGTGTACATATTGGGGCTGTGTATTGTCACGCTGAAACATGAAGCGGTGGCGGTGGGTGAATGGCACGACAATGGTTCTCAGGATCTTGTCATGGTATCTCTGTGCATTCAAATTGCTATCGATAAAATGCAATTGTGTTCATTGTCCGTAGCTTATTCCTGCCTATACCATAATGCCACCTCCACAAAGGGAAACTCTGTTTACAACGTTGACATCAGCAAACCGCTCGCCCACACAACGCCATACACATGGTCTGCCATCTCCCCGGTACAGTTGTAACCGGGATTCATCCGTGAAGCGCACACTTCTTCAGCGTGCCAATGGCCATCAAAGGTGAGCATTTGCCCACTGTAGTTGTTTACGACGCCAAACTGCAATCAGGTCAAGACCCTGATGAGGACAACGAGCATTCAGATGAGCTTCACTGAGACGGTTTCTGACAGTTTGTGCAGAAATTCTTCGGTTGTGCAAAATTACAGTTTCATCAGCTTTTATCTTTTATTTTAGCTCATGAAACATGGGACCACCACTTTAAGTGTCGCATTTATATATATTTTCAGTATACTATTTTATTGCAGTGAGAATTATCTTTCCACCAGACTTCAACTGATGATACCCTAAAACTGGGTTGACAGGGAGGGCAGTGATATGTTCCCAATGGTTGTTACTGTAAGAAGCTTTTTTAAAACTTCTCTGTTGTTCTCTTCTCTTGCGAAACAAGGCCAGGAGTCCCTGGAGCAAACAAGACTCCCCGCACGCTTCCATAAAGATTATCTCACTACCGCTGCACCACACAGTATTTGCTCCATTTAAAACCATGTCAACGTGCAAATAAAGACTCGCCACTTCTCCACTTTTCGCTACAGTGCCACAGAAGTTCAAGTGAAATGGCCATGATCTGTATACTACTATACTTTTTTATTGTTGTCTTTTCTGTCTGTTTGTTTGACGTCTTTATACAACCGTTAGTATATGTTTGTATCTGTAAGTTATGCTCTTTATTCCCCTGTGACTATTGTTTTTAGCCTTGTTTTCTTGAATTATATATTAGTGTATTTTTCTTACTCTTTATGAGCCACAAAAGTTTATAAAATTATTAGAATAATATATAAAAGTTAAATGGCCCCTGCATATGAGTGCTAACTCCCCCCCCCACACACACACACGTTTGGAGTTAGAGCTGCATTAAATATGCAGTAGTTTGTAATGTTAAAAAAATAATACGGTAAAATATTAATCATGGAATTGTCTTAGCTGGGGATGGTGTTACTTATTGATGCAATGCATGTTATGGAAATGGGGGAGTGGTTACTTATTTCTATGTGGCTTGACATTGGGGAGTGGTTACTTATTTCTATGTGGCTTGACATTGGGGAGTGGTTACTTATTTCTATGTGGCTTGACATTGCGTTATGAAACAGTCATGTGCGTCTGTCTCCTCTGGCTTCAGGAGCTTTTAAGCTTCTCTTGGCCTTGTTTTGGCATTCTTCTCCCTCCTGCCCCACATTCACTCACATGCTTTGGTCACGTTCGAGGCACTAGCACCCCATTGGCACACCATGTCATTTTATTGTGTAAATATGGGTAATATTTGGTTGGAACATCGATCAATGAGATTTCAACCATTATTCACCCACTCAAAAAGACAGCAAGCCAACCATCTAAAAGCACAACCAAATTCCAATGCAGTTACAATGCTGCATATTTGGTTAAGTTGTGTTATCGCTGTTATCACAACATGTGTTATCACTGTGCTTTCAACCTTTTAAAAGCACAACAGAGGCCTAGATCAGATCAAGCATTAATCGGTGTAAGCGGACACCCACATACAGTAGCTGGTGCTTTGGCGGTGTTGGACTTTGCAAATGCTATATACAGTGCCTTCAGAAAGTATTCATACCCATTGACTTACTCCACATTACACCATCATTACAAAGTAAAATCATGTTTGTAGAAATGTTTATTGAAATGTATTTATTAAATATAGAAATATCTCATTTACATAAGTATTCACACCCCATAAGTATTCACACCCCTGAGTCAATATTTTGTGGAAGCATCTTTGGCAGTGATTACAGCTGTGAGTCTTACTGGGTAAGTCTGTAAGAGCTTTCCACACCTGGATTGTGCACCATTTGCCCCTTATTCTTTAAAAAATTCAACAAGCTCTGTAAAATTGGTTGTTGATCATGTAACAGCTGTCAAATCAGAGCGGCTGCTCTTGTGGTCATTGTCACGAAGCCACACCAGTCCCACTCGTGTTAGAAGTTGAGAAAGTGAACTATTTGGATTCTCTTGGACAGTCATCTGTATATTTGTATTGACTGGGTGTATTGATACACAAACCCAAAGTAGAATTAATAACTTCACCATGCTCAAAGGGATATTTAATGTCTTATTTTTTTCCCTCACATTTAGTAATAAGTGCCCTTCTTTGCGAGGCATTGGAAAAGCTACCTTGTCTTTGTGGTTGAATCTGTGTTTGAAATTCATTGCTCAACTGAGGGGCCTTACAGATAATTTTATGTGTGGGGTTCAGAGATGAGGTAGTAATTCAAAAATAAAGTTAAACACTATTAATGCACACAGAGTGAATTCATGTGACATATGATGTAACTTTTTAAGCAAATGTTTACTTCTGAACGTATTTAGGCCATAACAAAAGGGTTGAATACTTATTGTCACGACTTCCGCTGAAGTCAGTCCCTCTCCTTCGGCGGTCAACGTCACCGGCCTTCAAGCCATTGCCGACCCACTTTTCATTTTCCATTTGTTTTGTCTTTGTCTTACACACCTGGTTTCTATTCCCTAATTACTTGTTCATTATTTAACCCTCTGTTCCCAAACGTTTGTTTGTGAGTAATTGTTCGTTGTAAATCGGTCCGTTATTGTGAGCTCGCTATATTGCTTTGTATTTTGTGTATTCTTGAGTAAAATATGTTGATTACTCATATCTGCTGTCCTGCGCCTGACTCTCTACACCAGCTACACACTTATTTTTGGACCTTTACACTTATTGACATTTCAGCTTTGAATTTGATTAATTTGTAAAAGATAAAATAAATAAAAAAACATTTGTAATTACGTTATGTGCTTTTCTGTGCAGGCCAGTGACAGAACTTCTTAATATAATCAATTTTAAATTCAGGCTGTAAAACAACAAAATGTGGAAAAAGTCAAGGGGTGTGAATACTTTCTGAAGGCACTGTAGGCCTAAATAATATCATTGAGGAAATATGACTTATAAAGTATGGCTATATTTAATTTTCTCTGTTAAACCTACCCTTTGGAATGACTTCGATAGCAAAAGTGAATATGTCTGGTTATTAAGAGATCTTTCAATTAACATTATCATGGTAGCACATTGGTTGTAGTGAGTGAAGCAGGGCAAGACTTGGTTAAAACCCTGTATGAGAGACCAAATGAATAGCTACAGTTGGATCAACTCACCAGTAGGAGGTGCTTCCCAGCCTATAGTTTTTTCCGATAGTAGATATAACGTTGAAGATCTGACGTTGTTTCAAAGGTACATATTCAACATATTTCATACATAGTCTGTCTATGTTGAAAATTGGTTATAATGATTACATGATTCTGTGGTTGAAATTACAACTTCAAAACAACAATTGATTACTTTTTTCAAATCAAATGTATTTTTCGCATAGATTCCATATCACAATACGTTGACAAATTGCATCGAAACATAGTTGATTCAACTAGTTGTGCCCAGTGAAACTTTTCTTGGTATATTTTGTTCTTTAAATAAAATGAAGAATTCTGATCACCCGTCATATTTTAAATTTGTTTATTGATAGGATGGCGGGAAAGTAGAGAGGGAGACATAAGGGGCAAGTCAGGGCAAATACAGGAGGGTGACTGAGACAGGGCTTGAACCTCCTGGGGTGTCAGGTGTTGGCAGCACTACCTCTAGAACAGACTCGAGCACTACCAGACTCATCCCATTTGTTTGTTTTTCGGGTGTTGGTTTTGGTCAAGAAATAACAGCTATTAACACACAGGCAACCGCTTCACAGGTAATGACTAGCAATCTCATATCCTCTCTCTCTCTGTTTGTGACACTGGTCACTGACTAAAGACAGAGCGAACTGTTGTAATCATGAGTACTTACATGAACTCCGAGGACACATTAACACACACACCAGCACAGCACTCGTTCACTCATTGCACACCTTGAATACGTTTCTCTCTCTCTCTGACATACACACAGACATTAGTTATTCACCCTTCAATTCTCTCTTAAATGTTTCTCCCTTCCTTCCCTCCCACTTACTCTTTCACCCCCCCCATCTTCTTCCCATCCCGCTCGCTCTCCCACTTGCAGACATCTCTATGAATTCACTACTGCTGCTGTAAGCAGACTAGCTACAGGTCTATTGTGTGTGTGTATGTGTGTGCTCGCACGTGTGTGTGAGTGTGTTCGGTGCAGAAATGCTGACTATTAGGATGTTTCCGACTGTGACTTGTGTTTTTCTGAAACCTGTTCACCCTGCTGTGAGTGTGCGTGGCCCAGCCTTTTGGAGTGTGTTATGTTTGTGTTTTCCAACTGTATGGTTTGTGTTCATCTGGGTCTCATTCATCACCTTTTTTTTTCCGGTGTTGAGTGTACAACATTACCCTGTGTGACCTAACACAATTATATTATCTCGCTCTGTCTCTCTGTCACACACACACACACACACACACACGGTCAAAACATTTGAGTGTCCTCCTCTTAACAATTTTTTTTTCTTGCATGTATTTTCTTGCAATTCTAATCACATTGTAGGATTTTTAATGAATTGATTTGCAAATTATGGTGGAAAATAAGTATTTGGTCACCTACAAACAAGCAAGATTTCTGGCTCTCACAGACCTGTAACTTCTTCTTTAAGAGTCTCCTCTGTCCTCCACTCGTTACCTGTATTAATGGCACCTGTTTGAACTTGTTATCAGTATAAAATACACCTGTCCACAACCTCAAACAGTCACACTCCAAACTCCACTATGGCCAAGACCAAAGAGCTGTCAAAGGACACCAGAAACAAAATTGTAGACCTGCACCAGGCTGGGCAGACTGAATCTGCAATAGGTAAGCAGCTTGGTTTGAAGAAATCAACTGTGGGAGCAATTATTAGGAAATGGAAGACATACAAGACCACTAATAATCTCCCTCAATCTGGGGCTCCACGCAAGATCTCACCCCGTGGGGTCAAAAATGCCAGAACCACACGGAGGGACCTAGTGAATGACCTGCAGAGAGCTGGGACCAAAGTAACAAAGCCTACCATCAGTAACACACTATGCCGCCAGGGACTCAAATCCTGCAGTGCCAGACGTATCCCCCTGCTTAAGCCAGTACATGTCCAGGCCCGTCTGAAGTTTGCTAGAGAGCATTTGGATGATCCAGAAGAAGATTGGGAGAATGTCATATAGTCAGATGAAACCAAAATATAACTTTTTTGTAAAAACTCAACTCGTTGTGTTTGGAGGACAAAGAATGCTGAGTTGCATCCAATGAACACCATACCTACTGTGAAGCATGGGGGTGGAAACATTATGCTTTGGGGCTGTTTTTCTGCAAAGGGACCAGGACGACTGATCCGTGTAAAGGAAATAACGAATGGGGCCATGTATCGTGAGATTTTGAGTGAAAACCTCCTTCCATCAGCAAGGGCATTGAAGAGGAAAAGTGGCTTGGTCTTTCAGCATGACAATGATCCCAAACACACCGCCCGGGCAACGAAGGAGTCGCTACGTAAGAAGCATTTCAAGGTCCTGGAGTGGCCTAGCCAGTCTCCAGATCTCAACCCCATAGAACATCTTTGGAGGGAGTTGAAAGTCCGTGTTGCCCAGCAACAGCTCCAAAACATCACTGCTCTAGAGAAGATCTGCATGGAGGAATGGGCCAAAATACCAGCAACAGTGTGTGAAAACCTCGTGAAGACTTACAGAAAACGTTTGACCTCTGTCATTGCCAACAAAGGGTATATAACAAAGTATTGAGATACACTTTTGTTATTGACCAAATACTTATTTTCCACCATAATTTGCAAATAAATTCATTAAAAATCCTACAATGTGAATTCTGCATTTTTTTCTCTCATTTTGTCTGTCATAGTTGAAGTGTACCTATGATGAAAATTACAGGCCTCTCTCATCTTTTTAAGTGGGAGAACTTGCACAATTGGTGGCTGACTAAATACTTTTTTGTCCCACTGTATTTTCTCTTTATTTCTCTATTTATTGTGGTGCTGAAAACGTAAACCATTTTGAAGTGCCCAAAGTCAGTATGCTTTGTTTATTGGTTGTGTGGTGCATTGGCACAAAAAACTGTTGGTGGAAAATGTTTTGCATGCATTTTATATAATTATAAATTGCATCAAAATGTTGAACACATGATTTCCCCCTAACTGATCATTGTCTGCAGCCGGCTCTGATTTTAGTGTAATGAAACAGGCAGAGAAGAGTGAGCTGATTGACGAACCCTCAACCTTCTGGCCCGTAGCGCTGCATTGTATCGACTTTGCCACAAAAGCCTACGGAAGTCGATAACTACGTTTATAAACACAGTTATTGTTATTTGTGGTCGTAAACCCCCCCTTAGAACAACCTCAATTCATCGTGCATGGACTCTACAAGGTGTCAAAAGCTTTCCACATTGATGCTGGACTATATTGACTTCAATACTTCCCACCGTTGTTTCAAGTTGGTTGGATGTCCTGTGGGTGGTAGACCATTCTTGATACACATGGGAAACTGTTGAGCATGAAAAACCCAGCAGCGCTGCAGTTCTTGACCCAAACCGGTGCGCCTGACACCCACTACCATGCCCTGTTCAAAGGCACTTACATCTTTTGTCTTGCCCATTCATCCTCTGAATGGCACATTTACAGAATGTCTCAATTATTTCAAGGCTTACAAATCCTTCTTTAACCTGTCTCCTACCCTTCATCTACACTGATTTAAGTGTATTTAACAAGTCACATTAATAAAGGATCATAGCTTTCACCTGGATTCACCTGGTCAGTCTATGTCATGGAAAGAGCAGGTGTTCTTAATGTTTTGTACACCACAGGTATGTACAGTATAGGCCTATATATCATTTTTTGGGGTCGGTGGCCCCCTAGCAGCCACTAGGGCCCTTAGCGGTTGCTTATGTCCCTTATGCCTAGGGCTAGCCCTCCACAAACACACACACACACACAGACACACACACACACCTCTAATTTAATGAGTAATCTTTTCCCAGCTGTCATCCGTTATTGAGTCAGGAACAGAACATGGATTCTACAACCAGTTTCTGGGCATTATCACATCAGTTTTGTCGGCGGGCCAGGTAGAGGGCTATTGACTGGAAATTATGAGATTGCTGAGTTGATATCACAGACAAAGCACTGCGAGCACTCAGCTGCCTCCTGAGCTAGGGCACACCTAAGCCATGGGCTCTATAGTCTGAAGTGGTGGCCTCCTCTCTTCTCCTCCACTCCATCCTTCACCAACTGTGATCTGAAAGAAGGGGACAGGTGTCAGTCAGATCAGTGGAGAAGAAGAGGGGATTATTGAGATTAAATTATCCTGTCCTGTCGTATCTTGCCTCCCTGTATCCAACACAGAATCACAAATACCCTCTGGTATACACTCTGGTATTCACAAATACCAGAGGGACATCCTACGAAGTAGGTTGGAGGAGTTAGCGAGGTAACTTTGGTCAACTCTGAGTTCAACTCGGGATAACCTGTCATATGAGAGGCTCACCTTTTAGCCAGGTACATTTCTATGGCAACGAATCCTTCAGAACTAACCTGTACCAGGGCATGCTAACTCAATGCTAACTCCACTTACCCTTAATGAAATATCAGAGCCATGAGTTGAGGGCCAATGAAATCAGACTCGTGCAAAGATTGCGTCATCATCCCCTTCATTTGAAGATGACTGATTAAATATTTTATTAATTAAATGTTTTTTGTATTCAAAAATTGTAATGTTAAAATATGTCACATTACACATTTGTGACCGACCGGCTCGATTTGGTCTTATGTAGCAACATTTGAAATTGTGTTTTTTACATTGGATAAATGTAGAGAATCAGAGCTTGGATATGGTATATCATACACTACAGTTGAGGAACAATGGAAAAGTAATTCTGCTTTGAAAGTTCATCAACTTGTAACCACACGTTTGAGAAAATGGTCCTTGAATGTTTTGGTACACCTACTGGAGAGCTCTTCTAAATTGATAGCGTTTCGCTCTCGGAGCGTTCAGAGCGCACATTGGATGCTCTGGTCGAGGCGTAGCGTTGATCCGAGCATTCTGACCTAACCCAAGCTTGTTTGCTACTTCCAGACACAAATGAGAGAACTGCTCACTCTGACCATTTTACTCACCCAAGCAGAGCTGGTGGGCTGTTTTTATGTTATCCAGATTGTTGGTGACTGTAACTGTGCTGCTGGCAACAATTTAATTATGCTTTTTTTGCCAACGTTTACTAACACTGGCCATATTCAACGGGTGTTGAGTATTTGTAAATTCGTCAGTTATTCTGTGCTCTGGCACACCCAGACGTGAGTGCTCTGGAATCGGAGTAGATAGCCAGATAATTTACCTGCTATGTCTATCGACAGTTGTTGCAGAGACATCATGAACATTCAATTGAAATAGTTACTTGCATAGTGGAGTCTTTTTTTAAGACATGTAGCTGGCTAACTAAACAATGAACCATAATCCCAACTCATAACATTACTACCTTGCATGAATCTGCAGGTAGCTAGCCAACCAGCTTCAATGTTAGCTAGCTAACATTAGGCTATAAATGGCTCTGAGATACGAATAATATTACTACACAGATCATACATGTAACGCTAGCTAGTAACGCTAGCTAACAGTACACTTTAACTTGAAATGAAATTGACTTTCTGACAAAATTATTAACGTGTAATATCTGAAAATGTAGCTAGCTAGACTATTTTACCCATATACATGGATGGACACTTCTCCCTCACTGTCACGGATACCATGGTTGCCCTTAGTTTGAAGACGTAATCCGGAGACAGGTGTTTTATACAACAACCTTCTGTGTGTTCTCTTTTCAAATTTTCTCCATCTCCTTAGCTATCAAACTCTAATTCGACTGATTTGCAAACTCGGTCCTCCAGAAAGTGGAGAGCAACACATTTGCAGTTCTTCATGATATCTTAAAAAAGCCATGTTAGAAAGGATCACCTACACATACTGAGCCGCTCATGTTATAGACAGAAGCATGCTACATGGCAGACCAATCCCAACTCCTCTCTCGCCATGTCCAGCCCACTCGTTATCTCAGCCAATCATGGCTAGCGGGAAGGTTGCTAACTTTTTTTGTGGCTAAACCAACTAGGCTTGTAATTGAACAATTTTATTTGAATTTACAGATGACATACACGTTTGTTATTAAGGGACATGAAAGTTCACATGTTCCAGAAAGCATTTCTGCCCCCCAAAAAAGTTTATGTTCAAATGGCTCTCCTGTAAAGTAGTGACCTGCGACATACACTTAGTTTCCTGAAACGAGTCACATTTAGTAATGACAGAATGCATTTTAAACTTAACACACATTAACACTTTTTTTTAAAGTAATAAAATGATTGTATCGATAGGAGTGGGAAAAAAGGTGCTTGTGGTTGCGCATTGATAAGTACAGCAAAGTCGGAATTAATGACAAGTAATACAATGAGGATGACACTTCTAAAAACCTATTTCACACCATAGTCTGCTGAATTTGCACAATAACTTTTTGTTTAAATTTGATTTCAGAACAAATGGAAAAGTGGCACTGACTCGCCCATGCATAGTTTTTTCAGCATGGTCTCAGTGACGAGTTCTGCGTTCTACTAGCCATGTGCAACATGCAAGCGCAGTTACAAACATGCTAGAGTTAGTGGCAGATGGACAAGCAATATCCACCGTTGTAGTATGGATTAAGCCTGAGCTGGAATGTGAAATTATCAGAAGCTGTTTAGCTTTAGAAAACCCTGAGTAGATCTTGCTTACTTCGTTGGATACCACTCAGGTTTTGTAGCTGCTTGAATCATAATTATGGCCAAATCTCTTTTTCCATTTCACTGGACATTCAGTACCTGGTGATCAGGACATTATTTTGGAGCTGGTCCTCAGCAGTGTTCTGAAAGAATCTGATGTTTACCCAAGGAAATAATACATTCAAATATTATTCATGTCGTGTTGTGTTGTGTGGCGCCATGATCACAGTGCAGAAGTACTTAACTTGTGTGCATGTGTAGCAATGTGAAATCGCTACTTAGTTAGTTGTGCACTAGTAGCAGCCATCGTGCAGTGAGGTGATGTCACCCTCCTTGATATTTGAAGTCAATTGCCACTCCTGGAGTGACTGGCTATCCGCTTGGTACATTAGTTAGCACAGTTGACTTTGAGTGACTGGCTATTCGATTGGTACATTAGTTAGCACAGTTGACTTTGAGTGACTGGCTATCCGATTGGTACATTAGTTAGCACAGTTGACTTTGAGTGACGATGTGCTACTGTGCAGAGGATGCCGGGTTCACCTTCCATGTCAGGAAGATGGTTATGAACTCACTCTGCTACACATATTGAATCTGGTTGCTGATTGCATTATATATAGACTCATGTGTATACTACACACACACACACAGGAGAATAGTCGGGCCATACAGTGCTCTGATTGTCATTATAAGTATTTCACTCTGTGTACGTTGTATCAGGTCTGACAGTACAGGGCTGGCGTCAGTAAGCCTGGGTCCTGCCTCCTACTATTCTCTCTCTCATCTCACTCTGTTATTTCACTCACTCACTATCTTCATCTCTCTGTTATCTAGCTCTGGCTATCTTTATATTTCTGATCTCTGTTCTTGTTTCTGTCCTGTCTCTCTCTTTTCCTCTCTGTGTGTCTGCTCATTTTCTTTGACCCCTTCTCCATCTAACCAACCTTCCCATTTCTCTCATTATTGCCTGTGAATGTGATTGCGGTGTTGCTGTTTCCTGCCTGTAATTGTAGTGTTAATGTAGTCTTCAGTCCTCCACCACGTACCACATCGTATTCCAGAAGGAAGCCATATCAACAGCAAGCGATTAAAAATAACCCCTTTCACAGCATTCAACACAGAAATAAAATAGTAAGCAGGTTTTAGAATACTAGCCTCGTAAATACCAGACTGATTCAGTCTGGAAGGGCTTCCATTGAAGTAGTTCCCGCCCGAGGGGCATTGAACAAAACTAATTTGAAAGCGATTGGATCACTTTCAAGATATGATGTATTCAGAACTCGCATAGACTTGATCAGCTGTTGTGATTTGTAGCATATCTTTATGATTTTTTAAATAGTTTTATGATTAATTGCGTAGACTCTGCACCATATTTGTCACGGGATTCTTCTGTTGAAGGAGAGGCGGACCAAAACGCAGCGTGGTTATTTAGATACATCTGTAATAAAGATACAAATAGAACAATATACAAAAACAATAACCTTGAAAAACCAAAAACAGCCCTATCTGGTGCAACAAACACAAAGACAGGAACAATCACCCACAAAAACCCAACACAAAACAGGCTACCTAAATATGGCTCCCAATCAGAGACAATGACTAACACCTGCCTCTGATTGAGAACCATATCAGGCCCAAACACAGAAACAGACAAACAAGACATCCAACATAGAATGCCCACTCAGATCACACCCTGACCAAACAAAACATATAACATACGAAGCAAACTATGGTCAGGGTGTGACAATATTGAACACCAGGACAATATTTGAACCAACAAAGGCAGCTACATATACAAATGTCAATTTGAGCCTAATAGAAATAAAGCCATCAAAATAATTTGCATACTGTATGTGCTTCGCTAAACGTAGCGCTATAAAGATTAGGCTACTGCATTGGATTCAGTGCAGCCAGAGTGTGTTCCTTGTCCAACACTATTGAACCTTCTCTTCATTTCTATGCTATGTTTACCTTGTTGGGAGCAGGGAGTTAAGGAGAATACACTTTTGATGTAAAATGCAGCTGAAAATGTATTTTGCAGGAGGTTTGAACTGTCATATCAATCTTTTTATTTAGCCATACCTCGTGTGACTTTACATGCATCGTTCTTGTTGTCTACTGTAATAAAGTGCACATCTATTGTAATATGTAATATGAATCATAGATTGAGAAATTACCTAAAATAAACTGTTAAATCCTGATAGGATTAGACCTAAAGTTATGAAAGATGAATTCTGTTGCATTTGGACACAAGCAAAAAAAAATGTTTTAGCTGCATGCCAGCAAAGCCAGTGCACAACACAACACAACATTAAACAATAAATGAATTGCACTATAACGGTGACAAATGGTGCCCACAAACTGTCAGGGCCTACATAAAGCTGTCCCAACAGCAGAGCTTTCTTTTCAGCACCATGGAGTGAATCCTTAACACTGCTACACCTGGCTATCAGCGGAGCCTTGTCTGGCAGCGAAACAGTTCATTCAGCCTCATTTACTGCCTTAAAAAAAAAACATAGCTGATATGGCAGACTTGCTTAAACAAATGTGGTTTCTACTGGCAATTGAGATGTACAAACTATGGCAGTGGTTCTCAAACTTGTTATAGTTCAACAAATCAGACATGACCTTAAACATGTGCAGGTGTCAATCAGATTGGTTTAAATGTATGATTAGTGGAGCTTTGGGAAGCAAGGGACGAGAGGGGGTGGCTCCTCACTACTCAAGCCAGGATTGAAAGTCAACTACAATGAATCCTAAATACAGGGATAGAAGCTGTAAGAACATAACATACGTATCAATATGGCCATGTGATTATTTAAAACACTTATTATTATTATTTTAACCTTTTATTTAACAACAGGTTAATGAGAAGGGTGTGCTTGAAAGGATGCACATAACTCTGCAATGTGGGGTTGTATTGGAGAGAGTCTCAGTCTTAAATCATTTTCCACACACAGTCTGTCCCTGTATTTAGTTTTCATGCTAGTGAGGGCCGAGAATCCACTCTCACATAGGTACATGGTTGCAAAGGGCATTAGTGTCTTAACAGCAAAATTTGCCAAGGCAGGATACTCTGAGCGCAGCCCAATCTAGAAATCTGGCAGTGGCTTCTTATTAAATTACATTTTCACAGAAGCGCTTGTTGCAATTTCGATGAGGCTCTCTTGTTCAGATATCGATAAGTGGACTGGAGGCAGGGCACGAAAGGGATAATGAATCCAGTTGTTTGTGTCATCCGTTTCGGGAAAGTACCTGCTTAATTGTGCATGCAACTCACTCAGTTTCTTCGCAATATCACATTTGACATTGTCCGTAAACTTGAGTTATTTTGCACACAAAAAATCTTACAATGATGGAAAGACCTGTTTGTTGTCCTTGTTAATGCAGACAGAGAAGAGCTCCAACTTCTTAATCATAGCCTCAATTTTGTCCTGCACATTGAATAGTTAGTTAGGAGAGTCCCTGTAATCCTATATTCAGATCATTCAGGTGAAACAAAACATCACCCAGACACTCGTCATCGTGCAAGCGGTCAGACAAGTGAAATTTATGGTCAGTAAATAAAACTTTAAGCTTGTCTCTCAATTTAAAAAAAGGTGTCAATACTTTGCCCCTTGTAAAAGCGTTACACGGTCGCTGCCCATATCGTTGCATAGTGCAGAAAATACTTGAGAGTTCATGGGCCTTGCTTTATTAACAAAGTTAACCATTTTGACTGTAGTGTCCAAAACATTGTTCAAGCTGTCAGGCATTCCCTTGGCAGCAAGAGCCTCTCGGTGGATGCTGCAGTGTACCCAAGTGGTGTCGGGAGCAACTGCTTGCACGCGCGTTACCACTCCACTATATGTCTCCCTGTCATGGCTATTTGCGCCATCAGTACAAATACCAACATGAGCAGCAGCTACATTTGGCTAAATACGGACCATTTGTGGAATTCCCGCGAGTGAGTATCGGCTAATGTGATTGGATGTTAATTATTTGACTTGGCTACCTGTATTTGACATTGTGTTGTTATTTTGCTGAACACTATAAAGTTTTTATTTGGCGTACCCCAGTTTGGGAATACTTGAACTATGGCATAAGGGGACGATGAGCAGATTAGAGGCAATCTGTAATTTCGATTAAGACATTAATGAGTGATCTAAGACGGACGTAGTCAAAATAACTATTTGTTCAACACTTTTGAAATGTACAGTAACAGAATTCAGAACATGGGCCATTCTTACAGTGTTCTCCCTGTACACCAAGTCAGAACCGTAGGATAAATAATGGAGGCATATAAACAGACAATGAAAGCTCTTACAATATTCAATGATGACATTTCTCTAAGACAAGCTATAGGCTACATGTGCACCACCAAGTCAGAACAGTAGGCTAAGTTATGAAGGGGGATGCGACCAAATTATTAGGGTGAGGCACATGGGCTACTAAAAGCTTACTACACGATCTACACTTAGTATTACTTTCTTAGCTACCGTATACATATCTCCCTTGCATATTACATAATTTATGCAGTAGCAAACAAGATATTGTTAGACTCACCTTGTTGTTGTGTGCTCACTTGATAAGGAAGGTGGCATGGCGGTCCTTCTTGTGGGCAAATTTTGCCATCATTTTTTTTCATCAGCATGGCATTCTCTGGATTTATGAAAAAAAACAGCGTTGAATCATGATGTCAGTGATCTTCAAGTCGGAGCTCTAGAAAAGGGCCCGAGTTCCCGACGTGGAATTCTGAGTTGGATGACCGCTCAAAATGTGATTTTCCAGGCGGAGCTCATTCCCAGTTGTTTGATCTCACTGAAGTTTTTCAGATTTCCCAGTTCTGAGTTTCCAGTTGTTTTGAACGCTGCAGAAGTCATGCTAGATTGACAGTATGGCCAATATATTCAACATTTTCTGACCCATGGTGTTGCATGTGAATATGTATCCCTTTAAGCTTGATAAAGAGACCCTTAATCCCAGACTTGGACCACACACCCTCTCCACTGAATAGCAGGCTAGTGATTGCTTTGCCATGCTTGCAGTTAGTCACTGATTCCTTCCAAACCACTCATTGTTGATTTTGCAATTTCTTACTTGTTGTGTAATGTTTATGTCCAATGGCCAATGAGCACCTATATATTTTATCTATAATTTCTCTACATATGACAAGGATTGGAAAGGATTTACCAGTAGATTGTCACCTTGATTCATGAAGATGACTGCTTGTCTAGCTTGCTAGCTAAGAAAGTATGATGTTGACATGATCAGTCCAATCAAAGCTACGGTAGATATAACGTGATTTGACATAATTTTATCTATGGCTAATGACCTTATATTTGTAATAATGTTTTACCCATTTTTCGTGGTATTCTAATTGGTAATTAGTCTTGTCCCGGCGCTGCATCTCTCATATGGACTCGGGAGAGGCAAAGGTCGAGAGCCATGCGTCCTCCGAAACACAACCCAGCTGAGCACTTCTAATGTTAATCTACGGCAGCACCCAAGGGGCTTGAATTTTCGAGCTCTCCCTTTAGATTTTGCGGTGACGTACTGTCCCCATGAGTAACTGAACACTGAGCCAATCACGGCGCAACTAGAGAACATTACCAACCCCTAAGTCATAACTAGAGAACATTACCAACCCCTACGCTCTGTATTTTCCGCTAGCTGCCCCACTACTTGCCCCACTACTTCCGCTAGCTGCCCCACTACTGTCTATTACTTGCTAACTTTAAAATGTAGTGCAATGGCATGGCAAATAGCTAGTTAGCCAGCTAATTATGTTTGAGAAAGTTGTTTACTTATGCACTACTAGCTAGCTAGTGAACGTTAGTTTCTAACTTCAACATAGCCCAAATGCGTTTGGTGTGAAATTATATAGCTAGCTATATTTACTATTTCATTTGTATGTGACCCGAACCTCATCAACAACAATCCCTATGAGGTTTTCTTGATACACTTAATGCCAGCATATTCAGCGACTAATACTTTCTGGGTCACCGAAAACAATCTGGCAACGTCCATGGATTATGTCTGTGTAATTATTTACACCGAGCTGCATAGCAGTGATCCCCAGTTTGTTTCGCAGCCTCTCTGATTTGGTCCTACATGAGAGCAACTAATGGCGACATGACTATCAGTAATGGGTTTGTCGATCCGTCACGTTCTCTTGACTACCAGCGGAGCCAGCTGGTAAATCAAGCTCTTGCCAAACCTGGTCGGGAGAAGAGCGAAAACATCTTGTTCCCATAGAAAAGCCTTCAATGTGGTTAATAGCTGTTCTTTCAATGTAGTAATGCCCTCCAGTTCTGCCATAACTGATGCTATAGTAGCATCAACTCTAACCTCCTCAAGAGCCGGCATTGATGTTGATGTAGTTATTAGAATAAAGCACTCACAGCAAATAAAAAAAGTTTGTTGGGAGGGTAGCTTCCCCTACCCGCCCAACAAACTTTTTTTGATTTGCCGGGGGGGGAGGGGAACGGGGGGAAGGTAGGGGCCGGGGTGTCTGGGCTCTTACAGTGCGATACAGTACAGTAGTTGTTGCATGTATGCACTCTCCGTCTCTGTTAAATTTATAATGGTTTTAAACCCCTCTTCGGATCATGGAGCAGCCTGGAAGCACTTTCCCTTCCCTGCCTTGGGTAGGCTATGTGGAGGGAACAGGATGAGTCTTGTCCCAAATGGAACCATATTCTCAATTTAGTACACTACTTTTGACCAGGCCCAAAGGTAGTAGGGAATAGGATGCCATTTGGGATGCTACCCTGGGGTTGTGTTTGTTATATAACACTAAGGGGGTGACAAGAAGGGACATGACCGTTATTAAACAGGAAGTGATGGCAAGGTTGTGTTGCACCGTGCTCCCATCCACCTGAACCTGGCCTGCAGTCTGATGACTTCAGCTCCACAGTGGGAAAGGCTGTGTGTATGTTGTGTGTGTGTGTGTGTGTGTGTGTGTGTGTGTGTGTGTGTGTGTGTGTGTGTGTGTGTGTGTGTGTGTGTGTGTGTAAAGGGGTGGCCTAGTCTATGTGTTTGTGTGAGTGTATGTTTTGTTTATGAATGCATGGATTTGCGTGTGTGTCTGTGTAAATCACCTCAATAACGCTACATTCTCAGTGGATGACAAACCTAGGAATCTGATGCAGTGGCTTTAGAATGCTGACAATTTATTTGCTAACAGAGCTGTCTGTCTCAGACAGGCGGGTGTTTTATTGGCCACACAGTTGTCAGTCTCTGATAGAGGTATGAGCCTGGAAAATCTCAATGCAAAAAAAGTCGGTAAAGTATTTTGTTAATCATTATATTAGCAAGACTTTGAGTGATGTGATCAGAGTTCAGCAACGTTTAACAAGCAAATCATTGGCGATGTCGTGAGATAACCACGAGCAAGGTTTGACACTGTTTTATTATCCAAAAGAACTCAAATACAATAAGATAACCCAATTGGGTTCCCAAGTATTCCAACCCTGATCTGGCGGACTCACTAAACACATGTTTCGTTTGTAAATTATGTCTGAGTGTTGGAGCGTAACCCTGGCTATGCGTTTGCTTAATTTAAGTAATCAAATTAAATGTATTTATATAGCCCTTCTTACATCAGCTGATATATCAAAGTGCTGTACAGAAAGCCAGCCTAAAACCCAAAACAGCAAGCAATGCAGGTGTAGAAGCACAGTGGTAGGAAAAACTCTATAGAAAGGCCAAAACCTAGGAAGAAACCTAGAGAGGAACCAGGCTATGAGGGGTGGCCAGTCCTCTTCTGGCTGTGCCGGGTGGAGAATATAACAGAACATGGCCAAGATGTTCAAATATTCATAAATGACCAGCATGGTCAAATAATAATAATCACAGTAGTTGTCGAGGGTGGAACAAGTCAGCACCTCAGGAGTAAAAGTCAGTTGGCTTTTCATAGCCGATCATTGAGAGTATCTCTACCGCTCCTGCTGTCTCTAGAGAGTTGAAAACAGCAGGGCTGGGACAGGTAGCACGTCCGGTGAACAGGTCAGGGTTCCATAGCCACAGGCAGAACAGTTGAAACTGGAGCAGCAGCACGGCCAGGTGGACTGGGGACAGCAAGGAGTCATCATGCCAGGTAGTCCTAGGTCCTAGGGCTCAGGTCCTCCGAGAGAAATACAGACAGAGAGAATTAGAGAGAGCATACTTAAATTCACACAGGACACCGGATAAGACAGGAGAAATACTCCAGATTTAACAGACTGTCCCTAGCCCCCAGACACATAATCTACTGCAGCATAAATACTGGAGGCTGAGACAGGAGGGGTCAGGAGACACTGTGGCCCCATCAGATGATACCTCCGGACAGGGCCAAACAGGCAGGATATAACCCCACCCACTTTGCCAAAGCACAGCCCCCACACCACTAGAGGGATATCTTCAACCACCAACTTACCATCCTGAGACAAGTCTGAGTATAGCCCACAAAGATCTCCGCCACGGCACAACCCAAGGGGGGGCGCCAACCCAGACAGGAAGACCACATCAGCGACTCAACCCACTCAAGTGACGCACCCCTCCTAGGGACAGCATGAAAGAGCACCAGTAAGCCAGTGACTCAGCCCCTGTAATAGGGTTAGAGGCAGAGAATCCCAGTGGAGAGAGGGGAACCGGCCAGGCAGAGACAGCAAGGGTGGTTCGTTGCTCCAGTGCCTTTCCGTTCACCTTCACACTCCTGGGCCAGACTACACTCAATCATATGACCTACTGAAGAGATGAGTCTTCAGTAAAGACTTGAAGGTTGAGACCGAGTCTGCGTCTCTCACATGGGTAGGCAGACCTTTCCATAAAAATGGAGCTCTATAGGAGAAAGCCCTGCCTCCAGATGTTTGCTTAGAAATTCTAGGGACAATTAGGAGGCCTGCGTCTTGTGACCGTAGCGTACGTCTAGGTATGTACGGCAGGACCAAATCTTAAAGATAGGTAGGAGCAAGCCCATGTAATGCTTTGTAGGTCAGCAGTAAAACCTTGAAATCAGCCCTTAACAGGAAGCCAGTGTAGAGAGGCTAGCACTGTAGTAATATGATCAAATGTTTGGGTTCTAGTCAAGATTCTAGCAGCCGCGTTTAGCACTAACTAAAGTTTATTCAGTGCTTTATCTGGGTAGGCAGAAAGTAGAGCAGTCTAACCTACAAGTGACAAAAGCTTGGATTCATTTTCCTGCATCAGTTTTGGACAGAAAGTTTCTGATTTTTGCAATGTTACGTAGATGTAAAATAAACTGTCCTTAAAACAGTCCTGATATGTTCGTCAAAAGAGAGATCAGGGTCCAGAGTAACGACGAGGTCCCTCACAGTTTTATTTGAGACGACTGTACAAGATTAATAGTCAGATTCAACAGAATATCTATTTTCTTTCTTGGGACCTAGAACTACCATCTTTGTTTTTTCCGAGTTTAAAAGTAGAACATTTTCCGCCATCCATTTCCTTATGTCTGCAACACAGACTTCCAGGGATGACAATTTTGGGGCTTCACCATGTTTCATCGAAATGTACAGCTGTGTGTCGTCCGCATAACAGTGAAAGTTAACATTATGTTTTAAAATGACATCACCAAGAGATAAAATATATACTGAAAACAATAGTGGTCCTAAAACCAAACCTTGAGGAACACCAAAATGTACAGTTGATTTGTCAGAGGACAAACCATCTACAGAGACAAACTGATATCTTTCAGACAGATAAGATCTAAACCAGGCCCAAACTTGTCCGTGTAGACCAATTTGGGTTTCCAATCTCTCCAAAAGAATGTGGTGATCGATGGTATCAGAAGCAGCACTAAGGTCTAGGAGCACGTGGACAGATGCAGAGCCTCGGTCTGATGCCATTCAAACATAATTTGCCACCTTCAGAAGTGCAGTTTCAGTGCTAGGATGGGGTCTAGGATGGGGTCTAAAACCAGACTGAAGCGTTACATATACATTATTTGTCTTCAGTTGGAATAGGGTCCAATATGCAGCTTGAAGGTTTAGAGGCCATTAATATTTTCATCAATGTGTCAAGAGATATAGTATTAAAAAATTTGAGTGTTTCCCTTGATCCTAGATCCTGGCAGAGTTGTGCAAACTCAGGACAACTGAGCTTTGGAGGGATACGCAGATTTAAAGATTTAAAGATTTAAAGTCCATAATTTGTTTTCTAATAATCATGATCTTTTCGTCAAAGAAGTTCATGAGTTTATCACTGCTGAAGTGAAAGCCATCCTCTCTTGGGGAATGCTGCTTTTTAGTTAGCTTTACGACAGTATCAAAAATAAATGTTGAATTGTTCTTATTTTCCTCAATTAAGTTGAATGCTTCTATGCTGCATGATACTGTCTTCCCAAGCTAGTCGGAAGACTTCCAGTTTGGTGTAGCGCCATTTCCGTTCCAATTTTCTGGAAGCTTGCTACAGAGCTCGTTTTTAGGGGTGTGACTGCATCTAGGGTATTAAATTAAATCAAATCAAATTTTATTTATCACTTGTGCCGAATACAACAGTGAAATGCTTACATACAGGCTCTAACCAATAGTGCAAAAAAGGTATTAGGTGAACAATAGGTAGGTAAAGAAATAAAACAACAGTAAAAAGACAGGCTGTAAACAGTAGCGAGGCTACATACAGACACCGGATAGTCAGGCTGATTGAGGTAGTATGTACATGTAGATATGGTTAAAGTGACTATGCATATATGAGTGTAGCAGTAGCGTAAAAGAGGGGGTGGCGGGTGGGACACATTGCAGATAGCCCAGTTAGCCAATGTGCGGGAGCACTGGTTGGTCGGCCCGATTGAGATAGTATGTACATGAATGTATTGTTAAAGTGACTATGCATATATGATGAACAGAGAGTAGCAGCAATGTCAAAAGAGGGGTTGAATTCCTCAGTTAGGTGGTTAACCGATTGTTGTATTCTGTCCTTGGGTAGGTGGAGGGAGTCTGGAAGGGCATCTAGGAATCTTTGGGTTGTCTGAGAATTTATAGCATTGCTTTTGATGCTCCTTGGTTGGGGTCTGAGCAAATTAATTGTTGCAATTGCAAACATAATAAAATTGTGGTCCGATAGTCCAGGATTATGAGAAAAAACATTAAGATCCACAACATTTATTCCACGGGACAAAACTAGGTCCAGAGTACGACTGTGGCAGTGAGTAGGTCCTGAGACATGTTGGACAAGTTTAAGCTCTCAAATCAAACACAGGGCAAAATAAAAAACATGCCAAATGTGGGTATCCACTTGTTAAAAAGGGACTAATTTTAGCTTTCCAATGCTGTTCACTGTAATTCCCATTACAAAGGAAATAACACCCTTATGAAACGGGAGTAAACGGTGAACAGTGATATCGCAGACAGATTGCTCAAGATTGACTTTGAAATTGGACATTCGTCCATGTACTGAGGACGTTGGGAAATGTTTTCAAAACCAGCCACTAGGTGCAACTGTGAGCACTGTTACCATCAAGTAAGCCTGGGTTTCGCTAGGGTGTTGTGGATGGGGGTGGTGTATAGACGTAATCCCTCATGACTCCGGATCAGAAGGTTGCATGTTACCCTATCCCTAACCCTTAACTTAACAATTCATAATTAATGCCTAAACTTAATGTTTTAAACCCTTAACCTCGAAATGTGATGTTTGGAGCAACTTCGATATTTGACATTTAGCAAAAAGTGCAAAAACGTCTAGTTCTGCAGTGAGACTCTGAGGGCTTGTTTGATATTGATGAGAAAGCTCACTTGTTTCAGTAGCGCAAGTCGCAGCTCAAGTGGCGTTGGCAGTCCTTCATTTAGCAAATTACCTCGCAACTCAAGTAGGCCATTGACAATGTCTGCATATCAACTGGAACAATTTATGTAATCAGCGCTTTTACCATACCACTATAGCGTTTTTTGGTATGAAATAAGTGTGCAAAAACATGTATATACAGTGCCTTGCGAAAGTATTCGGCCCCCTTGAACTTTGCGACCTTTTTCCACATTTCAGGCTTCAAACATAAAGATATAAAACTGTATTTTTTTATGAAGAATCAACAACAAGTGGGACACAATCATGAAGTGGAACGACATTTATTGGATATTTCAAACTTTTTTAACAAATCAAAAACTGAAAAATTGGGCGTGCAAAATTATTCAGCCCCCTTAAGTTAATACTTTGTAGCACCACCTTTTGCTGCGATTACAGCTGTAAGTCGTTTGGGGTATGTCTCTATCAGTTTTGCACATCGAGAGACTGACATTTTTTCCCATTCCTCCTTGCAAAACAGCTCGAGCTCAGTGAGGTTGGATGGAGAGCATTTGTGAACAGCAGTTTTCAGTTCTTTCCACAGATTCTCGATTGGATTCAGGTCTGGACTTTGACTTGGCCATTCTAACACCTGGATATGTTAGATGAAAAAATGAAAAATGTTTTGGAATCAAACTCTTCAATTGTTTCTAGCGGACACCTATGCTTAACAGGCCTTTAAGGAAAAGGAATATCAAGGTTTTACAACTTCATGTAAGATGGTTCCTCACCCTAAAAGTAGTCTATGGGCCAGGAGAAACTGTAATCCATGGTTTGGTTTTCTTTAAACAACCACTACCAATTTCAGTTAACTTTGGTCACCTCTAGCTAAAACTCAACGGGAGTGATAGGTGCAGTCAAAAGCTACTAAAATCAGCTCCTTATTTTTGATCTAATGATCCCTGGTGTACAGTATGGAGGCTAAGCTGTCATAGTAGTTAGATGCCCGGTATATAGCCCTTCCCTGCAGTCATCTGACCTAGTGGGCTCATGGGTGGAAGGTTATTCATATTTTTTTTCATAATTTCATGATTAATAAACATATATTTTTTAAAGCTGCCGAAAATCTGCGGTTTCTATGTCATAATGGTTTTGTTATATTTCTGTCTTCCGTGATGTACAGTGTAATATTGAGATGCAAATTCAAAATCGAATACATTTAATAATATAATCGAATACATTTAATGACATGGTACAGACATGGCCTTCTTGTTTTTAAGCCCATAACCATGTGTGTGAGGTGTATACTTTTGTTTCAAAGTAGACTTGTTTAAGACTACCAAGAAACGCTGTGTGTGACCCTGATTTAGCCCTCCGCAGTAAAAGGTTTTAAGGTTTCAGGTTACTGAATTTTCTCTCTCCACTGTTAGGTGAACTGTGTGTGTGTGTGTGTGTGTGTGTGTTTGTACATTAGCCCCATTGTGTCCAGCAAATACAATAAATGCTGCATAAATCAAGATTAAGATAGAGAAGGAGAGAAAGAGAGAAAACGGAAGAGAGTGAGAGAGAGAGAGACAGAGGGAATAAGAGGGACAGCAGAAAGTGGAAGTTAAGCAATTGAAGTCAGTGCTACTGAGACCCTATACACAGCCAGCTGCTACACACACACGTACAGTACAGGTCAAACGTTTGGACACACCTACTCAGGGTCTTTCTTGATTTTTACTCTTTTCTACATTGTAGAATAATAGTGAAGACATCAAAACTATGAAATAACACATATGGAATCATGTAGTATCCAAACATCTATATTTTGTTTAAGCTAATAAATGTTCATATCCCAATTCGTTTTCAAGAGCTGATCAAGTTTTCTTGTCACTACAATGCCATGGCTTGTGAACTTGTCCATCACTGTTGATTGCAGAAATTGCATATCCACAGGCCGTGATATCGGCATCAATTCACTTTTTTTGCCAGTTTATCTTGTAGCCAGAGAAGGAGCCGAATGTATTTATCAAGTTAACTAACCTCTCTGGGATATGTCTGGCCAAAAGCCTAGGGAAATTGCAGAGCGCCAAATTCAAATAAATTACTATGGAAATCAAACTTTCATGACATCACATGTAAGATAGCAAATTAAAGCTGCACTTGTTGTCAATCCAGCCAACATGTCAGATTTCGAAAAGGCTTTTCGGCGAAAGCAAACAATGCTATTATCTGAGGATAGCACCTCCGTAAACAAAGAGAGAAAAGCATATTTCAACCCAGCAGGCGCGACACAAAACGCAGAAATACAAATATAATTCATGCCTTACCTTTGACGAGCTTCTTTTGTTGGCACTCCAATATGTCCCATAAACATCACAAATTGTCCTTTTGTTCGATTAATTCCGTCGATATATATCCAAAATGTCCATTTATTTGGCGCGTTTGATCCAGAAAATCACCGGTTCTAACTTGCACAGCGTGACTACAAATTATCTCACATGTACTGTAAACTTTGCCAAAACATTTTAAACTACTTTTGTAACACAACTTTAGGTATTCTTTAATGTAAATAATTGATCAAATTGAAGACGGGATGATTTGTGTTCAATACAAACAGAAAACAAACTGTAGCTAGCTTTCTGGTCATGCGCCTCTATCTAACAGTACACTTCAAGTGACCCTCGTTCAAGATGGCCGTACTTCTTCATTACACAAAGGAAAAACCTCAACCAATTTCTAAAGACTGTTGACATCCGGTGGAAGCAATAGGAACTGCAAGAAGGTCCCTTACAAATCTGGATTCCCAATGAAAACTCATTGGAAAGAGAGTGACCTCAAAAAACAAAATCTGAATGGTTTGTCCTTGGGGGTTTCGCTTGCTAAATAAGTTCTGTTATACTCACAGACATGATTCAACCAGTTTTAGAAACTTCAGAGTGTTTTCTATCCAAATCTATAATCTATAATAGGCATATCTTATTTTCTGGGGATGAGTAGCAGGCAGTTGAATGTGGGCATGCATTTCATCCGGATGTGAAAATACTGCAGCCCTGTCACCAAGAAGGTAAGGGGGGAATATAAGTTTTAGGCTTGGATAATAACAAAAGAACATCGTCTGCATGTAGGGACATTTTGTGCTGCGTTTATTTTATTTTAACCAGAGCACGAATGAGCAAACGGTTCGTTACATGGCCATAGTGAAGAGAGCAGGCGCAATAGGGTACCCCTGTCGGCAGCCCTTGAACAGGCGGAATGACTGTGACATTTCCTGATTGGTTACCACGGACGCCATTGGGTGTGCATAAATAATTCTAATCCAATTAATACATTGCTCCAGAACCGACATCATATACTTCCACTCAATCTTATCAAACGCCTTTTCTGCGTCAAGAGCAATTACCACTGCCTCAACTATATGATCATGATACATTACGTTGAAAAGGCATCTCAAATTGTAGTATATAGGTCGGCCTGGGATACAACCTGTCTGATCAGTGTGTATGGTGTCAGAAACATATTTTTTCAATCGGTTTGACAATATCTTTGTCAACACCTTATTTTGTATGGGGAATAACGACACTGGGCGATAAGACGACATCTCCATGGAATCTCTATCTTTTTTCAAGATCAGTGCTATTGTAGCCTCATACAGTGTTTGCGGGAGTTTGGCATTTTCTTTGGAATGTTTAACCTTTCTGATCTCCCCATCCCGGATCCGGGATCGTGAATACAGACTCAAGCTCATTACCATAACGCAACGTTAACTATTCATGAAAATCGCAAATGAAATGAAATAAATATGCTAGCTCTCAAGCTTAGCCTTTTGTTAACAACACTGTCATCTCAGATTTTCAAAATATGCTTCTCAACCATTGCAAAACAAGCATTTGTGTAACAGTATTGATGGCTAACATAGCATTTAGCATTAACATTCAGCTGGCAACATTTACACAAAAAAAACAGAAAAGCATTCAAAAAAATCATTTACCTTTGAAGAACTTCAGATGTTTTCAATGAGGAGACTCTCAGATAGCAAATGTTCAGTTTTTCCTGAAAGATTATTTGTTTAGGACAAATCGCTCCGTTTTCTGCGTCACGTTTAGCTATTAAAAAACCCCTGTATCCAGGATTGTGTAAATCTATCAGCAAGCTCATTAGCATAACACAACGTTAACTATTTATGAAAATCGCAAATGAAATGAAATAAATATGCCATCTCTCAAGCTTAGCCTTTTGTAAACAACACTGTCATCTCAGATTTTCAAAATATGCTTCTCAACCATAGGAAAACAATCATTTGTGTAAAAGTAGCTAGCTAGCGTTAGCATTTCGCGTTAGCATTTAGCGTTAGCATTAGCGTTAGCATCCAGCACGCAACATTAACAAAAACATAAAAGCCTTCAAATAAAATCATTTACCTTTGAAGAACTTCTGATGTTTTCAATGAGGATACTCTCAGTTAGATAGCAGATGCTCAGTTTTTCCAAAAAGATTCCTTGTGTATTAGAAATAGCTCCGTTTTATACATCACATTTGGCTACCAAAAAAATCCATCAATTCAGTCCTCAAAACGCAAACTTTTTTCCAAATTAACTCCATAATATCGACTGAAAACATGGCAAACGTTGTTTAGAATCAATCATCAAGGTGTTTTTCACATATCTCTTCATTGATACATCGTTCTTGGACACATGCTTTCTCCCCTGAATCAAATGGTAAAGTAGAAGCAGCTGGCAATTGCGCACCGAATTCGACGCAGGACACCAGGCGGACACTTGGAAAATGTAGTCTCTTATGGTCAATCTTCCAATGATATGCCTACAAATACGTCACAATGCTGCTAAGACCTTGGGCGAACGACAGAAAGTGTAGGCTCATTCGTTGCGCAATCACAGCCATATAAGGAGAGAATGGAAAACAGAGCTTCAGAAATTCTGCTAATTCCTGGGTGATGCATCATCTTGGTTTCGCCTGTAGAATGAGTTCTGGGGCACTTACAGACAAAATCTTTGCAGATTCTGAAACTTCAGAGTGTTTTCTTTCCAAAACTGTCAAGTCGAGCATCTTTTCGTGACAAAATATCGCGCTTAAAACGGGAACGTTTTTTATCCAAAAATGAAATAGCGCCCCTAGAGCTTTAACAGGTTAAACATTCGCAACTTAAGTGGAACTAGACGGGCACAGTACTTCTTACAGAATTCTATGACATATCCATCGGGCCCAGGGGCCTTGCCAGGTCATCTGATGCAGGACCATCACTCTCCTCCTTGGTCAAATAGCCCTTACACGGCCTGGAGGTGTGTTTGGGATAATTTTCCTGTTGAAAAACAAATGATAATCCCACTAGGCGCAAACCAGATGGGATGGCATATCGCTGCAAAATGCAGTGGTAGCCATGGTGGTTAAGTGTACCTTGAATTCTAAATAAATCATTGACAGTGTCACCAGCAAAGTACCCCACACCATCACAGCCATGCTTCACGGTGGAACCACACATGCGGAGATCATCTGTTCATCTACTCTGCATCTCACACAGAACCAAAAATCTCAAATTTGGACTCATCAGACCAAAGGACAGATTTGCACATGTCTAATGTCCATTGTTCATGTTTCTTGGTCCAAGAAAGCCTCTTCTTATTATTGTTGTCCTTTAGGAGTTGTTTCTTTGCAGTAATTCAACCATGAAGGCCTGATTCACCCAGTCTCCTCTGAACAGTTGTTGTTGAGTTGTGTCTGTTACTTTGGGCTGCAATTTGAGGCTGGTAACTCTAATGAACTTATCCTCTGCAGCAGGGGAAACTCTAGGTCTTCCTTCCTTCTTTGCTTCTGCACTTGAAGAAACTTTCAAAGTTCTTGACATTTTCCACATTGACTGACCTTCATGTCTTAAAGTAATGATTGACTATTTTCTCTTTGCTTATTTGAGCTGTTCTTGCCGTAATGTAGATTTGGTCCTTTACCAAATAGGCCTTCTCTGTATACTACCCCTACCTTGTCACAACACAAATTATTGACTCAAAAAAATTCCACAAATGAACTTTTAACAAGGCACACCTGTTAATTGAAATGCAAAGCTGTCATCAAGGCAAAGGGTGGCTACTTTGAAGAATCTCAAATATAAAATATATATATAACACTTTTTGGTTACTACATGATTCCATATGTGTTATTTCGAAGTTGTGATGTCTTCACTATTATTCTTCAATGTAGAAAACAGTAAAAATAAAGAAAAACCCTGGAATGAGTAGGTGTGTCCAAACTTTTTACTGGTACTGTACTCACACACATACTCTCTCTCTCACTCTCAAGTGTTATTTGTCATATGTACAGGATATACATGGTATACACAGTCCAACTAAATGCTTCCGTGGAGATTCCCTCTCGGCAATGCAACACAATAACAAATAATAAGAATAGAAAATAATAATAACAAATAAAGACAAATATCACACACACTGCTCTCTCCCTCTCCTCTCCGTATGTAAAGTCTAAGAATAGCAGTGTCACCTGATGGGTTGATAATGCTCTATTGATGCATGACCTATGCTGCCCTGTGTTGCACTGCGTGCTGCTGAACTAGTGTGTGTGTGTTTATTTTAGTTGTGGTGGGAAACAGATAATGAGTGTGCTGTTGACACCCAGAATCCTGTTCCAGAATCCGGTTAGCTACTGAGTCCAGCTAGAGGGACAGGGGACAAGGTGTAGGTACTGAGTCCAGTTAGAGAGACGGGACAGGGTTTAGCTTCTTAGGTTAAATTAGAGAGACTGGGGACATGGGTTAGCTACTGAGTCCGGCTAGAGGGACAGGGTTTAGGTACTGAGTCCAGTTAGAGAGACAGGGGACAGGGTTTAGGTACTGAGTTCAGTTAGAGAGACAGGGGACAGGGTTTAGGTACTGAGTTCAGTTAGAGAGACAGGGGACAGGGTTTAGCTTCTTAGGTTAAATTAGAGAGACTGGGGACATGGGTTAGCTACTGAGTCCGGCTAGAGGGACGGGGTTTAGGTACTGAGTCCAGTTAGAGAGACAGGGGACAGGGTTTAGCTTCTTAGTTTAAAGTAGAAAGACTGGGGACATGGATTAGCTACTGAGTCCGGCTAGAGGGACAGGGTGTAGGTACTGAGTCCAGTTAGAGAGACAGGGGACAGGGTTTAGGTACTGAGTTCAGTTAGAGAGACAGGGGACAGGGTTTAGCTTCTTAGTCCGGCTAGAGGGACAAGGGGCAGGGTGTATGGTTTAGCTACATGGACAGGCGAGGGAGATAAAGGACAGGGGAGACAAAGGGCGTCTGATAATGTGGCTATATTCCATACCTCTCACTCTCATCTCATAATGCTTCACCTATGTGGAACACCTCAGTACGTTTCCACTCCCTGTTTTTTATGACACAGACCCATCCAGTGTAAAACGAAACACTGTTCCATGCTGTCAATTTCTGTACCAGAGAAAGGGAGAGAGATGGGTCATATATGTATTATTGTTAATCTGACCTGAAATGTCTCTGAGCAGCATTTGTGTCATAGTTAATCCAGAGCTTTTTGGGCCAGAGAGAGAGCCATTTGTTCCGAACTCCTTTAATCTCTGTCACTCATCCTCACTTATCACTCACCTTACAGCACCTCAGCATAGAAAGGGAGTTCGGATCTGTAGGGCCGGTTTCCCAGACAAAGATATTCTAGTTCTGGACTAAAAGACACGTTCTATTGAGAATATCCATTGAGAACATTTATTCATCCAGAACTATGCTTAATCTGTGTCTAAGCACCCAAGCTAACTAGCACCCAAGCTAACTAGCACCCAAGCTAACTGGCACCCAAGCTAACCGGCACCCAAGCTAACTAGCACCCAAGCTAACTGACACCCAAGCTAACCGTTCTGACCGTAAGATTGACGTAAATAATCAAGTCAATAAACGTTGGGTAGTTAGTTAGTTAGATAGCATATAGTTAGTATACTGGCAAGTACAATGTATTAGTAGCCAACTAACCTTGGGTAGCTAGCTAACATACCGGTACATACTGCTGTATGCTATGCGGTTCGTAAGGACAGTTAACAAATCGTCAGCCAACGTAATGTGGTATGTAATTTATTGGAAAGTAATTACTTTATTACATTGCTCAACATTTTCTTAACATTTGTCATAATTAGTTAAATTAATGTATCAGCTCTCGTCAGACTTCGGCTGCATAATTTACACCATTTTCTTCAATTCTGAAATTGTTTTGAAGCCACGCCAATTTTCTGAAGAATTGCATTATGGGCCCCAAAAGCACGGAAATAGTGTCCACTGCTTGTATACTTCGTATTTTGGCGAATGTAGTACGACATCCGGGCACTTTGTCATACTTACTATATCTATAATATTGTAACGACCCTGGATTTATAAGCGTGGAAATCGACTCTGCCGCTCGAGCATGCTTTTACGGCACAGTCGATAGCGCGCCGGACCTCGGGCTCGAAGGTCGAGGGTTCAAGATCTCCTCCCTGCTGTTTCATTACAATATGACCAATAAGCATACTACATACTCAATTTAAGTCACAAATAGTACAGTTAGTATTAGTATTCGAACACAGCTATTTGAATTGTATTATCACACTACACACTACACACTACTAAGCTAAGTCCGACCACCTATTTGCGGTTGGATAATCTTTCTGCTCGATTGTGGATTGTTGTTCCTTTGCTCCTCAGCCAGCTCCCTCTTCCCAGGCGGTGACAAGGATCCCCTTCTCCCACAGCTACGGGTTTCAGAAACTCGTAGTCTGACCCGCCCGGCCTTGAGTCAAGATGGCAGATGAAAGTTGTGTTATTTGAAGGCACCTCCAATGTAGATCTAGGATAAGTAAACCCAACCTACATTGTAATTATTTGGGCTGAGTATGAGGCATGCAAAACTGATCTTAGATAAGCGTTTAGGGGCTGTAAGGCAGACCCTTGTGGCCTGTACTCGTTCTCTGGAGCTGAGAGCGAGCATAGACATGGGCTTACTTTTTTTCTTCTCTTTTCTTTCTTACCCATCTTTTTCCCAATGAAACTTGTCCTATATTTATTTCCCTTAAAATTCATATTGAAGTATCTGTCTTAATGATGTCACAAGTGGTGTGTGTTGCTCTATCTTCCTAGCAAGAAGTGACTGGACAGGGAAAGCTGCCCTTGTCATACGTACACATTGACTTACTCATAGCTGTTGTATAATGGAATTCCATTGAGACAAGCTTGATTCAGCAACGAACAGGGGAAAACAAGGCATTATTTGGGAATTGGAGGCGTGCGCATTTCACACATACATGTTGTAGTATTTTTTGTATTAGAACAAACTTTTTGCATCTTATTTTCAAGTTCTTTAATACTCATATGTACAGTGGAACTATATTAGTTAGTTATAAACCTCATATTTCAAAATAAGTCTGTTCAGGCATTTGAGGTAGGCAATGTTAAGCAGAGAGATGTAGAGATGGAATGATAGAAGAAAGGAAGGAAAGAAGAGAAAGGGCAGTAGGAGGGAGAGGAGTAAAGGAGCATTGTTGCTGCACAGTGTTTGTAGACGCAGGCCTCATTGTCACTGGTAAACGGGGCCAGCTACTGTAATGTACTGTAAAGTACAGTTTCCCCATAGACTACTGCCTTCCCACTGACCCTCTTTCTCTACCTCTCGCTCTCTACCTCTCTCTTTTCTCTCCCTTTGACACTTTGTCTCTTTCATTATTGTTCTCTCTCTTTGTCCTCTCTCCTTTTCTCTCCTCTCTCACTTTTCTCTCTCTTTACTCTGTCTCCTGCTGGCTCCTATACACATACAAGTCATAAAAACAATACCAAGGCTATTTTAGAAAATGTCATATATTTTTAGGTTGATTTTATACTATTTTTATTTTATAATTCTGTTCTTGCTTTCAGGGCCACTTTAAACAAACAACAACTTATAAAGGCTTTTTACAACATTCATCAAGTCTTCATAAGGGGCACTGCATAATGGTTCACAAAACATTCATAGAAAAAAATCTTGTCAAGGCAAACCTCAAGTGCTGTATTTACCCTGCATGGTGTTACATGGTGATGCGTTCCACCCTCTGATTGTGTCTGTTTTCTTGTGAGTCAGAGAGTTGACCCCTGTAAATGTTGTGTTCAGTAGAGTGGACTCATCCCCACAGGATTAACCCATTAACTTCTGTGACCTGCAGGCCCTCTCAGACTATTGAAGTTGACTCGTAGTCTTAATGACTGAGTGAGTCATTACACATGCACTCACACACGCGCACACACAACACAGGGAGAATGCTAAAGTGTTCTGGACAGTGTGCATTTATTGTGCTTTTATGTAATCAGTTGCAAATCAGTTGCAAATCAGTCCCTCATTCACATGTTCTGTGTTGCCTTTCAATAGGTAGTAACTTGTCAGTCTATTGCTTGTTTCAATCCATCCCTATAAAACAAAAAGCCTTTAAAACCAGTTGGTTGTTTCTCTAGTTTACATCATCAATAATCATCTGTCTGGGTGACTAATTTGCAGTTAATATTCAGGTGCTATTTTCCCACTCCTGTGACTCAGCGCTCGTCATGTTCCTGAAGGTGAGAACCTATCCCGGGGGTGCAGATGCACAGCAGTCTCAATCACCTCCACTAAATGCTCCATTCGCAGGCAGAAACCCGCGCCCCTAAATATCTCCCGCAGACACAGACTCCACCGGGGGTGATTGACTGCCGCTGCATCACTAGCAGCTCAGCTCCTAGCTGCTTTAAGTATCCTTTAAGTATCTTCTCATGGAAGAGACTTAGAATGACCCATTAACCCGTTTTCACAGGCCGACTGGACAAAGTTCAACAGATGGTGTTGTGAGAGAAAGCGTTGCGCTAGTGGTTTATTTTTAACTTCCTCTTAGTGCTGAGACGTTGAAACAAACTGTTACTGGTTGCCTGGGTGGTTTTATACAAGGCTAATGGTTTGTCGTGGCTGTGTTTAAAAGACAGAAGGTATGTTGGGGGGGTAATGTGAGTGGAACAAGAGTTTGGTTAGTAAGGGGATTGATGACAAGGGGCTGGTGTTAACGTGGCATGCCACTGCTCCATTCTATTGTGGCCAGGGCTCTAAAGTGCAACCATTTTGGTCACATATGCTGCAAAATATTTTGCTGTGTGACTTTTTATTTTGGTAGCACCGTGCACCTAGAAAAATGATCATCCAGATAATTGTTGTAATGATTAGGCATCGATGTACTGTTGTTTTCAGATACCCTAGACATAAAAGCCCTAACATCTGCAATGTTTTTTCTTCAGATTGTGAATTGGCTGTATCATTATACGAGCTGTCCCAAAACCACTCGTAGGCATTTGTTTGCACCTTGTTCATTAGCTAACTAGCTAGCTAACAATCAGGGCCTCGTTTCTCAGTTGTAACTTAAGTTTTACGATGATCGTTGTCAGACCATGTGTCAATACTGATAAGATCGAAAGAAACGCGGCGCTGCTCTCGGATCAGCTTTTTCCATTCAAATCTTACCTTGTCATTATTGTGGAATAATTATAATGTTAATGGATCTGGGCCTTGTTTCCCAGTTGCAATTTAATTTAAGCATTACGATGATCGTAACAGATGCATCATTATTTGCGAGCCAACTTTTAAAAGTGTTTCCCGAACAAGCACATAGAGAGAACATTCGCTAAGTACGTCATTAAGGAAAAGCAGCGCTGCTCTCAGATCAGCTTTCGCCATTCAAATAAAATACATTTGTCACATGCGTCATAGACAACCGGTGTAGACGAATAATGAACTGCTTATTTACAGGTCCTTTTCCAACAATGCAGATTTAAAGTTAAGATAAAAAATAAAATAAAACATTTTAAGTAGTGAAACGAGGAATAAGTACACAGTGAATAGTGAATAAAAAGAACGAGTAAAAATTACATGGCTCTACACTGAGTGTACAAAACATTAGGAACAGCCACTTTTTCCCTCAGAACAGCCTCAATTCATGAAGGCATGGACCCTACAAAGTGTCAAAAAAATTACACAGGGATGCTGGCCCATGTTGACTCCAATGCTTCCCTTAAATGTGTCAAGTTAGCTGGATGTCCTTTGGGTGGTGGACTATTCTTGGTACACTCAGGAAAATGTTGAGTGTGAAAAACCCAGCAGTGTTGCAGTTCTTGACACACTCAAACCGTTGCACCTGGCACCTACTACCATGCTCCATTTAAAGGAATCTTTAATATTTTGTCTTGCACATTCACCCTTTGAATGGCACACATACAGATGTAGGATCTGGAGGGGACTAAGCACGCACCCATGAGGAGGGGACTAAGCACGCACCGATGTGGAATTTAAGCTGTAGTCAATGAACAGCATTCTCACGTAGGTGTTCCTTTTGTCCAAGCAGGAAAGGGCAGTGTGGAGTGCAATAAAGATTGTGTCATCTGTGGATCTGATGGAGCAGTATGCGAATTGGATTGGGTCCAGTGTGTCTGGGATGATGGTGTTAATGTGAGCGTTGACCAGCCTTTTAAAGCATTTCATGGCTACATATGTGAGTGCTATGGGGCCATAGCCATTTAGACAGGTTACCTTGGCGTTCTTGGGTACAGGGACTATGATGGTCTGCTTAAAAATATCCATAAAGATACTTGCCAGCTGGTCAGCGCATGCTCTGAGTATGCATCCTGGTAATCCGTATGTGGCCTTGTGAATGTTAACCTGTTACTCACTTGTTAATCTGTTACTCAAGTTCTTACTCACATCGGCTACGGAGAGCATGATCACACAGTCGTCACTGTGGAGACGACGTTGTGATTAATGAAGCCGGTGACTTATGTGGTAAACTCCTCAATGCCATCGGATGAATCCCGAAACACATTCCAGTCTGTGCTAGCAACCAGTCCTTTAGCTCAGCATCCGCTTCATCAGACCACTTCCGAATTGAGCGTGTCACTGGTACTTCCTGTTTGAGTTTTTGCTTGTAAGCAGGAATCTGGAGGACAGAATTATGGTCAGTTTTGCCATCTAGAGGTAGCTACGGAGAGTGTTGTACTGTATGTGTCTCTGTGTGTGGAGTAAAGGTGAGCTAGAGTTCTTTGCCCTCTAGTTGCACAGGTGACATGCTAGTAGAAATGAGATAAAACAGATTCCCGTTTTCCTGCCATTAGGGGCGCTGCATGAGCATTGTTTTGCTGGCTAATGGCACTATATACCTCGCTGAGTGTGGTCTTAGTGCCAGCATCAGTTTGTGGTGGTAAATAGACAGCTATGAAAATCTCTTGTTAAATAGTATGTTCTACATCTTATCCTGAGGTATTCTAACTCAGGTGAGCAGAATCTCATGACGTCCTTAATATTAGAGTTTGCGCACCAGTTGTTGTTAACAAAGACAGACACACCCACCCTTGAGGATGCGAAACGCTGCCGTTCTCTCCTGCCGATGCATAGAAAAAACAGACTTATATTAAGTCCTCATTCAGCCATGACTCCGTAGAGCATAGGATATTACAGTTCTTCAGGTCCCGTTGATAGGATAGTCTCGAACAGAGCTAGCCTAGTTTGTTCTCCAGTTCTCCAGTCGCCAATAGAACAGAGGGTAGAGGCAGTTTATTTACTCACTGCTGTAGTTTCATCAGGGTGCCCCAAAGTCGGCCTCTATATCGTTGTCTTTTCATCTTCTGAGTAGCCGGGATCAGGGCCTGGTCCTGGTTGAACAGTATGTCCTGCGCAGCTGAGTCATTGAGATAGAATTCTTAATCCAAATCGAGGTTAGTGATCGCTGCTCTGATATAAATGATGTACAAAACAAGTTAAGAGCAGCGCAAAAAAGTAGCTTAATTGGTCAGGAGCCCGTAAAATGGCCGCTATACATCCCTTATCTCTAATCCTACCTTAACATTATAATTATACCACAATACTGACGACGGATCAGCTCCTAGAGAGATATTACCACCTATGGCTGCAAATAGGCTGTTATGCTGATAATAATGCACTGAATCGCACATCATTGCGCACATTAATGATGCGTGGGTTGACTCATAAACCACAGTCACAGCTGTTATATCCGAGTGGCATGTAGGTTTAATGAATAAAGAGAAAGCAATACATTAAAACAGGATTACCAAAACTCAGTCTTGGGTGCAAGTTTTTTTTTTTGCTTTAGCACTACACAGCTGATTCAAATAATTGATGGTGAGTTGGTTATTTGAATCAGCTGTATAGTGCAAGGGTAAAAACCAAAATGTGCACCCAGGACCAGGTTTCGGAAACCCTGCATAACAAAAATCCATAAATGTATCGTATACAGTGCATTCGGAAAGTATTCAGACCCTTTGACTTTTTCCACATTTTGTTATGTTACAGCCTTATTCTAAAATGGATTAACAAAAAAAACTCCTCAACAATCTACACACAATACCCCATAATGACAAAGCAAAAATGTTTTGTAAATACATTTTTGCAAAACTTAAATATCACATTTATACAAGTATTCAGATCCTTTACTCAGTACTTTGTTGAAGCACCTTTGGCAGCTATTACAGCCTCGATTCTTTTTGGGTATGACACTACAAGTTTCTACGAGTTTCTCCCATTCTTCTCTGCAGATCCATTCAATATCTGTCAGGTTGGATGGGGAGTGTCACTGCACAGCTATTTTCAACTATCTAGATTTTGCTCGCCTGAAGTAGAGTATCTTATGACAAACTGTAGACCACACTATTTACCAAGAGAGTTTTCATCTATACTTTTCGTGGCTGTTTATTTATCACCACAGACGGATGCTGGCAGTAAGACCGCACTCAGTCAGCTGTATACCGGCGGTGCTCCGAGTGGCCGGAGACTTTATGCAGGGAAACTTAAATCAGTTTAACCTAATCTCTATCAACATGTTAAATGCGCAACCAGAGGGAAAAAAATTATAGATCACCTGTACTCCACACACAGAGATTCGTACAAAGCTCTCCCTCGCCCTCCATTTGGTAAATCTGACCACGATTCTTACCTCCTGATTCCTGCTTACAAGCAAAAATTAAAGCAGGAAGCACCAGTGACTCGGTCTATAAAAAAGTGGTCAGATGAAGCAGATGCTAAACTACAGCACTGTTTTGCTATCACAGACTGGAACATGTTCCTGGATTCTTCCGATGGCATTGAGGAGTACACCACATCAGTCACTGGCTTAATCAATAAGTGCATCGAGGACGTTGTCCCCACAGTGACTGTACGTACATACCCCAACCAGAAGCCATGGATTACAGGCAACATTCACAGTAATCTAAAAGGTAGAGCTGCCACTTTCAAGCAGAGGGACTCTAACCCTTAACTTATAGGAAATTCTACTACTTTCAAGGTGCGGGATTCTAACCCGGACGCTTATAAGCGTTCCAGACGACTGTGTGATCTCGCTAGCGGGATACCAGCCGACAACATCCGGTGAATTTATTCAAATAAATAATCGGAATATTAAACTTTCATGAACATACAAGTATCTTGTATCATTTAAAAGCTTAACTTCTCGTTAATCTAACTGCGTTGTCCGATTTACAATAGGCTTTACGGCGAACGCATACCATGAGATTGTCTGAGGACAGGCCCCACATAAACATATTTTTCAACCAGCACAGGCTTCATATAATCACAAATAGCGATTAAAGAAATCACTTACTTTTTGAAGATCTTCCTCTGTTTGCAATCCCAAGGGTCCCAGCTACAACATGAATGGTCGTTTTGTTAGATAAGATCCTTCTTTATATCCCAAAAAGTCAGTTTAGTTGGAGCCATCGATTTCAGTAATCCACTCGTTCAACATGCAAACAAAGGAGTCCAAAAAGCTACCGCTAAACCGCTAAACTATAATATTTCATACGGAAAGTAGTATGTTGAACAGGAAAGCAAAATTAGTAAGTGCGCGCCCTCTCCCTCGCGTGCCGAAAGGCTGATATTGTTCCGGTGCTTTCCTAACCAAAAGTCCATATTCTTGCTTGTTTTTCAAAAAACAAGCGTGAAACCTTGAATAAAGACTGTTGACATCTAGTTTAAGCCATAGGAATTGCAATCTGGGAGATGGAATTACATAGAAACAATAGGTTTGCATTATGGGACACCAACAACAACAAAAAATTCTGGTTGGTTTGTCATCGGATTTTCGCCTGCCATATCAATTCTGTTATAGTCTCAGACAGTAACAGTCAAAGTGTTTTCTATCCAATGCTACCAATTATATGCATATCCTTGCTTCTGGGCCTGAGTAACTTTGGGCACGTCAGTCAGGTGGAAATTAAATAAACTAGACTCTATCCCTAATCCAGACGGATTACCAGGACGTGTGCTCTGGGCATTTGCTGACCAACTGGCAGGTGTCTTGACTGACATTTTCAACATGTCCCTGATTGAGTCTGTAATAGCAACATGTTTCAAGCAGACTATCAAAGTCCCTGTACCCAAGAACACTAAGGCAACCTGCCTAAATGACTGCAGACCCGTAGCACTCACATCCGTTGCCATGAAGTGCCTTGAAAGGCTGGTAATGGCTCACATCAACACCATTATCCCAGAAACACTAGACCCACTCCAATTTGCATGCCACCCAAACAGATCCACAGATGATGAAATCTTTGTTGCACTCCACACTGCCATTTCCCATCTGGACAAAAGGAACACCTATGTTGGAATGCTATTAATTAACTACAGCTCAGCATTCAACACCATTGTACCCTCAAAGCTCATCACCAAGCTAATGATCCTGGGACTAAACACCTCCCTCTGCACCTGGATCCTGGACTTCCTGACAGGCCGCCCCCAGGTGGTAAGGGTAGGCAACAACACATCTGCCATGCTGATCCTCAACACTGGAGCCCCTCAGGGGTGCGTGCTCAGTCCCCTCCTGTACTCCCTGTTCCCCCACGACTGTGTGGCAAGGCACGACTCCAAAACCATCATTAAGTTTGCAGACGACACAGTGGTAGGCCAGAATAACAACCTATCCCTCAACGTAACCAAGACTAAGGAAATTATTGTGGACTACAGGAAAAGGAGGACCGAGCATGCCCCCTATCTCATCAACAGGGCTGTAGTGGAGCATGTTGAAAGCTTCAAGTTCCTTGGTGTCGACATCACCAACAAACTAGAATGGTCCAAACACACCAATACAGTCGTGAAGAGGTGAAGACAAAGCCTATTACCCCTCAGGAAACTAAAAAGATTTGGCATGGGTTGTCAGATCCTCAAAAGATTCTACAGCTGCAACATCACTACCTGGGACGGCAACTGCTCAGCCTCCGACCGCAAGGCACTACAGAGGGTAGTGCGTATGGCCCAGTACATCACTGGGGCTAACCTGCCTGCCATCCAGGACCTCTACACCAGGCTGTGTCAGAGGAAGGCCATACAAATTGTCAAAGACCCCAGCCACCCCAGTCATAGACTGTTCTCTCTACTACTGCATGGCAAACGGACCAAAAGGCTTCTCAACAGCTTTTACCACCCAAGTCATAAGACTCCTGAACAGGTAATCAAATGGCTACCCAGACTATTTGCATTGTCTCTCTACTGTATATAGCCTCTCTACTGTATGTAGCCTCTCTACTGTATGTAGCCTCTCTACTGTTTATAGCCTCTCTGCTGTATATAGCCTCTCTACTGTATGTAGCCTCTACTGTTATTTTTCACTGTCTTTTTACTGTTGTTTTTTTTCTTTACTTCTCTATTGTTCACCTAATACCTATTTTTACTTACAAATTGCACTGTTGGTTAGGGCCTGTAAGTAAGCATTTCATTGTAAGGTCTACACTTGTTGTATTTGTCACACGTGACAAATACATTTTGATTTGATTAGGCTGTGTGCTTAGGGTTGTTGTCCTGTTGGAAGGTGAACTTTAGCCCCAGTCTGAGGTCCTGAGCACTCTGGAGCAGGTTTTCATCAAGGATCTCTCTATAATTTGCTCCGTTCATCTTTCCCTCGATCATGACTAGTCTCCCAGTCCCTGCCACTGAAAAACATCCCCACAGCATGATGCTGCCACCACTATGCTTCACCGTGGGGATGGTGCCAGGTTTCCTCCAGATGTGATGCTTGGCATTCAGGCCAAAGAGTTCAATGGAAACAGGATGTATAGCACTTCACAATCAGAGCTTAATTTTGAGTGTCACAGCAAAGGGTCTGAATACCTACGTAAATAAGGTATTTTTTAAATTTGTAATACATTTGTAAAAATGTCTAAAAACCTGTTTTCACTTCGTTATTATGAGGTAGTGTGTGTAGACTGATGAGGACATTTTTTTATTTAATCCATTTTGAGTAAAGCTGTAACGTAACAAAATGTTTAAAAAGGGAAGGGGTCTAAATGCTTTCCTAATGTACTGAAAATGTATCATTCTTGTGCAAATTATATCTAGGCCTATAGGCTACATTGAGGTTTTTCTTTCATTATTTTTTTCATTATTTGGCATTGGTGCATAAGCCTAAGCTTTAGGGCCTAAATTTACAAATAGCCTACACACCAATCACTTTTGGGAACGGGCAGAAAAAGTGAATTTCGATCCATTGAGGCAAAAAGGACAATGTCGGAGTTTAATTCAATAAAAGCTGTGAAATGTAGAGTTGAAAATAAAGAGAAGGGCGGACCAGAAAAGTTATGTCTGAGAAGGTTTTGAAGTGCTAAAAGAGGTTAATAGCCGTGTCTATGTTGTGTGTGATGATTGTGAAGTGCTTTACAAATTCGACAGTTACAAGATGGCGACTTCAAATTGGCCTATGGCACGTCAAGGGAATTGCAGCCTACTGTTCAGAAATAGCTCCGCCATTTCCTGGTTGCTAAAATTCAAATAGTTCGCCTAATTTAAACCGCTGTGAAATATATTTTCCATATTCCAAAATATAGTATTTTCAGCTTTTTGAAGCTGGTATACAAAACCGAAGGTAAAAGATGCACAGATTCTTAGACTTGCTTTCAATGGGAATGACAGATCTATAAACACACATTTATATGTTACTTTGGTCAGATCTCCCAAAAAGTCACATATTGCAACTTTAAATGGAACCTGAAATCTATGTTGTCGTAATATTTACTCCTGCAGAATTAAGCATTTTTTTCAGTAAAATGATACACCAAATATACATTTTGACCTTGGAACAAGAGTGGAGAAATATGATTAATTTCATTCAGCATCTTGAGAGAATGTGAATGCACAGTTAGTCTGTAAAGGTGTTAACTTTATCAGCATCATAAAAGCTGATAGCATTTTAACCACATAAAACAAACATCCAAGCCAAACTGAAATATTATCAGAAACATGTTGGGTCATTTTCACAGCTAACTATTTCCTTACAATGGTTCCAACTGATATCATTTGGACCTTTTGCACAAAAAAATTGTTCCATTCTGCGAAAGAAGTAGAGATGACAGAGAAAATGTTACCGATGTCAACTAGATTGAAGCATTCCTTCTATCATTTAGACATTACTCTGATGAGCAAAGGTTTATTTAGTCTTCTAGGGAAACATACAGTATAATGACAGAAGATAAGCGACATTTATCTAATTATAGACAAGTTGATTAACAAATAGCCTACCAAAAATGTCAGAAATTTAAGTAGAATCATACCTAAATTAGGCACAAAAAAAATCCTGCACCTCCCTTCAGAAATGTGACCGACTGCCTCGATTCGGTCTTATGTAGCAAATTTTGAAATTGTCTTTTTTACATTGGATAAAAGTAGAGACTCAGAGACAGGAAATGGTACAGTATATCATACACTGCAGTTGAAGAACGATGGGAAAGGCTGCTTTGAAAGTCGATGAACTTGTGACCTCACTTTTGAGAAAATGGCCCTTGAATTTTTTGGTACACCATCTCTTTAAGGATTCACGTGAGGCCATGTGATAAACAAATATAAAATAAAATTACATCATTTGTCACATGCAGGTAGCTAGCTAGCTAAACAATGAACTGGCATAATCCCAACCACTACCAATACAGACATTGCCATAGCTGTAATATGAACACAGATACAACAATGAGCCATATATTTCACTGGATGTATAAATGTGAAGCATCCTGTTGGCGTTTCCACTCACTACCAAATTTAGTAGTGAGAGGAAGCCCACTGGCGGGTATTTGGCCGACATTCCGCAAATGTTCTCATCGATTAAAGATTTGATCTCAATACAGTTTTCTGTTTCTGTTAAGGACAGAGTGGATTAAGTTTTGTAGATGTACCTTTTTTTTAAATCACGCTGTTTAGAAGGAGTGTAAAGGCGAATTGAGTTATTACACTCGTGCACTTCACAGAGTAAGAAACATGCAGATACATGCTAGAACGCGGCAATAGGATAACTCTTGGCTCTGCCCACCTCCTTGCTTGTTCTGCCCACTATGACTCATTTGTTCCCATTGGAAATGACAAGCTGTGGTCTATCTTGGTTTAGTTATAAAAATATTTGGTAAGAATTTGCAGGTAGCTAGAGCTAACAAACTAGGTTCAATGTTAGCTAACTAACATTAGGCTATAACTAACAATGCAAATGGGTTTTTAATCAAATAATATTACTACACAAATCATACATGTAACGGTAGTTATCGAGCCAGCAAGCTAACGTTTGCTAGCTAACTAATACATGTTTTTTACTTTCAATAAAAATTAATTTCTCACAAAATGAGTAGCTATTATCTGAAAATCTAGCTAGACTCTTACCCATATACATGGATGAACGATTCACGGAAGACTGGAAGCATTTAACTCTGTTTTGTTTGTAGCTGCAGTACATGTTGTTTGGCCAGAGTTGACCATGGCGTGTGCAGAAAGTAGCCCATCACTTTTTCCAACTAATCTGTCGATATCGCCTACTAAATTCAGGGCATCAATATTGTTGAGAAAAGTAGCACAACTTGTGTAGTTCTCAATGGCTAACGTTCTACCTTTCAAAAACGGCAGAGTAGAAAGGAATGCCAATACAATCCTAAAGAGCTCACATTATAGACAGAAGCAGGCTGCATGGCAGACCGATCCAAACTAATCTACCGGCATGTCCAGCCCACCCATTATTTCAGCCAATTATGTCTAGTGGGAAGGTTCCTGACTTTTTCTGTGGCTAAACCAACTAGGCTCGTAATTTAATGATTTTATTTGTATTCATGGATGGGAAACAAGTTTGTTATTAAGGCACATGAAAGTTCACGTTCCAGAAGAACGCATTTTGATAACGCCTAGTTTCCTGGAACGAGTCACGAATGGTTCCCCAAAAATGATTTGACTCCTGAATTATCTAGTCCGAACAGCTTAGTATCTTGTTCGAACGACTTAGTATCTCGTCTGAACGACTTAGTAAAATAAAATAAAAATCAGAGGTCAAAAGATCAGAGGTTAGCATGTCTTGCAAGACATGCTAACCTCTCATTACCAACATGGGAGGTTAGCATTTCTTTGGGGTATGATCTTTGACCCTCTGTAACTTTCTCACTCATCATTATTCATGATTCATTCAGGATTATCCATCATCATGGTAGCATCCACATTAATGTAGAAGTGTTTAGAAACATAGTATATTCTTATTTACAGTAAAAATGACTCAAATGACTCAAATTCATACCATGCATACCATTAATTTCTATCGATTACAAAATGATCTGAAACACATCCAAAACTAAGTGCAAATGCATCCAACAAGCTTGATGTAGTCATTGTTGGATGCATTTGCTAGGAATGCGACCAAACACTAAACTTTTGACTACTTAACTTGTAAGAATCTTTAGGTGTGTCAATAATTTGACCCCTGTCTTTTTAAGAAAATATATATACACTACCAGTCAAAAGTTTTAGAACAAACACCTACTCATTCAAGGGTTTTCTTAATTTTTACTATTTTCTACATTGTAAAATAATAGTGAAGACAAAAAAACAATGAAATAACACATATGGAATCATGTAGTAACCAATAAAGTGTTAAACAAATCAAAATATATTTCATATTTGAGATTCTTCAAATAGCCACCCTTTGCCTTGATGACAGCTTTGCATAGTCTTGGCATTTTCTCAACCAGCTTCACCTGGAATGCTTTTCCAACAGTCTTGAAGACGTTACCACATATGTTGGGCACTTGGCTGCTTTTCCTTCACTCTGCTGTCCGACTCTGCCCAAACCATCTCAATTTGGTTGAGGTCGGGGGATTGTGGAGGCCAGGTCATCTGATACAACACTCCATCACTCTCCGTCTTGGTAAAATAGCCCTTACACAGCCTGGAGGTGTGTTGGGTCATTGTCCTGTTGAAAAACAAATGATTGTCCGACTAAGGCTAAACCAAATGGGATGGCGTATCGCTGCAGAATGATGTAGTAGTTAGTTAAGTGTGCATTGAATTTTAAATTACTCACAGACAGTGTCACCAGCAAAGTACCCCCCCACCATAACACCTCCTCCTCCATGCTTTACGGTGGGAAATACACATGCGGAGGTCATCCGTTCACCTACAGCGCTTCTCATAAATAAACGGTGGTTGCAACCAAAAATCTCCAATTTGATCTCCAGACCAATGGATACATTTCCACCAGTCTAATGTCCATTGCTCGTGTTTCTTGGCCCAAGCAAGTCTCTTCTTCTTATTGGTGTCCTTTTATAGTGGTTTCTTTTCGGCAATTCGACCATGAAGGCCTGATTCACGCAGTCTCCTCTGAACAGTTGATGTTGAGATGTGTCTGTGTCTTGAACTCTGTGAAGCATATATTTGGGCTGTAAATTATGAGGCTGGTAACTCTAATGAACTTATCGTCTGCAGCAGAGGTAACTCTAGGTCTTTCTTTCCTGTTGCGGTCGTCATGAGAGCCAGTTTCATCATAGAGCTTGATGGTTTTTGAGACGGCACTTGAAGAAACTTTTGAAGGTCTTCAAATATTCCATGTTGAATGAAACGTTCCGTATTGACTTACCTTCATTTCTTAATGTAATGATGGACTGTCATTTCTCTTTGCTTATTTGAGCTGTTCTTGCCATCAAATGGACTTGGTATTTTACCAAATAGGGCTATCATCTGTATACCCCACTACCTTGTCACACACGACTGATTGGCTCAAACTCATTAAGCAGGAAATACATTTCACAAATTAACTTTTAACAAGGCACACCGGTTAATTGAAATGCATTCCAAGTGACTACCTCATGAAGCTTGTTGAGAGAATGGCAATAGTGTGCAAAGCTGTCATCAAGGCAAGGGGTGGCTATTTGAAGAATCTCAAATATAAAATATGTTTTGATTTGTTTAACACTTTTTTGGTTACTTCATAATTCCATATTTGTTATTTCATAGTGTTAATGTCTTCACTATTATTCTACAATGTAGAAAATAGTGAAAATGAAGAAAAATCCTGGAATGAGTAGGTGTTCTAATATTTTGACCGGTAGTGTATATATTTCGTGTTAAACGAAATCTCTTTGTCTGAGCAATTGTATTAGTATAAAAGAGCATACAATATAGCTCAGTATTTTAAATAATTATTTTATCCATCAGTCTTGCTCATCTTTATCAAGAGTGTCAATAACTCCGGACCCAACTCTATATTATCGACTTTCCCAGAGAGAGTTGTTGATATGTTGAACATTTTCTTTAAAAAACTGCAGCAACAATTCATTTTCCTGTATGTACATGTCGTTAGTCCAGATAGAAAGATGAACATAGTATTTATCCACTATAGAATAGAACTGGACCGGTTTGACAGTTCTCATCCTGCTCTTTCTCCCCCTCCAGTATGAACAAAAGGAATGTGTTTGTTAACAGGCTTTTCCCACCGAAACATTCAAAAGTGAATACTTGAACAATATTTCTAACATAAGAACTTGGGGAATGGTTGGAGATGAGCTATGAAAACGAATATATTGGTTTTTATTTTGTGATGTCATTAAAAATGTTATAGAGGAAATATGGTAACTTGAAAAGTATTTACACTACAGATATGTGGTCTCCATCCTTAAGGTTGTGTGTGAAATATGAAAAATAACGAAAGTATTTTGCTAAGATAGGAATGTGATTTATAGTTTTAGATAATAGTTTTACATAACTTTGTACAAGTAAGTAGTCATGCCCCGAGTAAGGTCAAAGATCGTGTCATGCTGACGGAACCGTCCCCTTTGGCCAGAGTGCATAAAAGAGTGCATAAAAGGATTGGTAAAAGAAATTAACATAAGACAAGGAAATATGAGTTGGGAGCTACACGTTTGAAATGGTTGGAACTTTGAACCTCAACATGAGGTGAAGAAATAAATTCACTTTCCTTTAGACCAGCAAGATGGTGAGCTGCAGCTCATGTCCAAAGAGGTCTGAATCCTGAATAGCGACACGAGGGGGAAAGCAAACTCCCATCTAGGACAATCACTGGTACAGCTGTCTTGGGTCAAATATCTAGAAAAGCAAATCTAAGTGAGACTATCCTACTACGCTCATCACCAATGGGAACCGTCGACACGGCTGGATAGCTATCTTCCAAAGTGAACAACAGTAGAAGACGGGAAACGGAAGACCTCTTACAGCCAATCAGAGCCATACAAGCTTACCGCTGAAAGGCCAACAACCTTCCTAAGAAGGGCTGGTTCCGACAGAGATAAACAGTGAACAAAGGCATTCACACGTAAATACATTCATAATTTCTTATTCAGGCTATTGTTATTGCAGCAAAGGGGGGACCAACTTCATATTAATGCCCATGATTTTGGAATGAGATATTCAATGAGCAGGTGTCCACATACTTTTGGTGATGTAGTGTATAACGAGTAATGTGAATCCCAACACTGGTGACAGAACACTTGCTCAGGCAACAGTGGTACGTTGTTGACCATTTAGGAAACGCTTGACATATTCATGTCCATCTGTTGTTTAACGCCAGCGCGAGGCGGTCCTCCTGGGAGATTGGAAGAGGTGTCAGAAGCCAACATGTTCAGAAGGCTGTGAAAGGCTTTACAAAGTCAAACAGATTATACTTTTTTTACTGCTATTTATGACGTGTTCTCTTCACACTTCCTTGTTGTTGTGATATGTTAAGTTTTACAGGTTAGCCACTGATGCAACTAAAAAAAAACACCCCCCCATGACTGGGGTGTGTGTGTGTGTGTGTGTGTGTGTGTGTGTGTTTAACTATACCAGAAGTCCCCACAAGAATAGTAAATAAACAATTTTGCTGGTTCCCATAAAGTCAAATGCTATTTCTTGGGGGTTTAGGGTTAAGGTTCGAATTAGTGTTAGAATTAGGTTTAGGGTTATGGTTAGGAGATAGGGTTAGGAGCTAGGGTTAGGGTTAGGGTTAAGGTTAGGTTTTTGGGATAAGGTTAGGATTAGGGTACAGGTTAGGATTAGGGGTTAGGGAAAATAGGGACTGAATTGTATGTCCGCACAAGGTTAGCTGTGAGTGTGTGTGTGTGTGTGTGTGTGTGTGTGTGTGTGTGTGTGTGTGTGTGTGTGTGTGTGTGTGCTATCAGAGGAAGACCCATTTACTGTACAGAAGCAGAACAGTTGGTTGTCCTGGATAGCCTGGTCAGAATATGGGTCAAGACTGGATCCAGACACTGTACAACTTCCTGCTTGACTTTCTCTCTTGACCTACCCAGGTCTACTTTCACTCTGTTGGTACCGTAGTGGTTTGTGTTGGAAAGAGGAGAGCAAACCTATACACACTATTACATGTATAAATATACTTTTTTAGTGGAGTTACAGTTATTTTCCTGATCAGGCCACATCATGTGAGTAATGCTGCTGTGGTAATCTTGATCTTACTAATAATTCTTTCCACTTTGATGGTGAGGGAGGCAATGCAATGAATGGGGTTTTCTTATTGAGAGCGTTTCTGTGAGTGCTTATCTAGGTAAAGAGTGAATGACATATTCTGTTTTATGTCACAGTCGTAGAAAGAGCAAGTATCCTTTAAGAAATGCTTATTGAGTGAGGTGGCTAGAGGTTAGATATTTCTCTTACATTTCCAACATTTTTTATGGCGGTTTTGTTTTGGACATTTTGTGACCTACCCACTGTATTCTCAGACCAGTATTTTTATGGCCCCTTCTGGTTGTCTCAAGATATTTTTTTATTTCCCCCCAACTTTATTTGTCCTGTGGTGTTTCAACTTTATTGGTCCCCATAGTATGTGCTGCCACAGATCTATCTTCCCCTTCGGTGGGTTTCGCAACTTTATTGTTTCCCTTGGGTGTCATTGGTTCCCCAGTGTCATTGCTTTATTAGTCCCCCGTTAAGTCCCCTGAGGCTGGGTGTCAAATCAAAATCAAATCAAATCAAAGTTTATTTGTCACGTGCGCCGAATACAACAATACAACAACAACACAACAACAATACAATTTCACCTTACAGTGAAATGCTTACTTACAGGCTCTAACCAATGGTGCGGAAAAAAGGTGTGTGTGTGTGTGGGGGGGGGGGGGGGGGGGGAGTAAAGAAATAAAACAATAGTAAAAAGACATTTGAAAAAAGAGTAGCAAGGCTATATACAGACATCTGTTAATCAGGCTTATTGAGGTAGTATGTACATGTAGGTATTGTTAAAGTGACTATGCATATATGATGAACAGAGAGTAGCAGTAGCGTAAAAGAGGGGTTGGCGGGTGGTGGGTGGGACACAATGCAGATAGCCTGGTTAGCCAATGTGTGGGAGTACTGGTTGGTCGGGCCAATTTAGGTAGCATGTACATGAATGTATAGTTAAAGTGACTATGCATATATATGATAAACAGAGAGTAGCAGCAGTGTAATAGAGGGATTAGGGGGAGGCACACAATGCAAATAGTCCGGGTAACCATTTGGTTACCTGTTCAGGAGTCTTATGGCTTGGGGGTAAAACTGTTGAGAAGCCTTTTTGTCCTTGACTTGGCAATTAGGTACCGCTTGCCATGCAGAAGTAGAGAGAACAGTCTATGACTGGGGTGGCTAGGGCCTTCCTCTGACATCGCCTGGTGTAGTGGTCCTGGATGGCAGGCAGCTTTGCCCCAGTGATGTACTGGGCCGTACGCACTACCTTCTGAAGTTCCTTGTGGTCGGAGGCCGAGCAATTGCCGTACCACGCAGTGATGCCACCGGTCAGGATGCTCTTGATATTGCAGCTGTAGAACTTTTTGAGGATCTCAGGACCCATGCTAAATCTTTTTAGTTTCCTGAGGGGGAATAGGTTTTGTCGTGCCCTCTTCACGCCTGTCTTGGTGTGTTTGGACCATTCTAGTTTGTTGTTGATGTGGACACCAAGGAATTTCAAGCTCTCAACCTGCTCCACTACAGCCCCGTCGATGAGAATGGGGACGTGCTCGGTGCTCCTTTTCCTGTAGTCCACAATCATCTTCTTAGTCTTGGTTACGTTGAGGGATAGGTTGTTATTCTGGCACCACCCAGCCAGGTCTCTGACCTCCTCCCCATAGGCTGTCTCGTCGTTGTCGGTGATCAGGCATACCACAGTTGTGTCGTCAGCAAACTTAATGATGGTGTTGGAGTCGTGCCTGGCCATGCAGTCGTGGGTGAACAGGGAGTACAGGAGGGGACTGAGCACACACCCCTGGGGAGCTCCAGTGTTGAGGATCAGCGTGGCAGATGTGTTGTTACCTACCCTCACCACCTGGGGGCAGCCTGTCAGGAAGTCCAGGATCCAGTTGCAGATGGAGGTGTTTAGTCCCAGGTTCCTTAGCTTGGTGTTGAGCGTTGAGGGTACAATGGTGTTGAACGCTGAGCTGTAGTCAATGGCAGTGTGGAGTGCAATAGAGATTGCATCATCTGTGGATGTGTTTGCGCTGTATGCAAATTGGAGTCGGTGTAGGGTTTCTGGGATAATGGTGTTGATGTGAGCCATGACCAGCCTTTCAAATGGCTACGGACGTGAGTGCTGCGGGTCTGTAGTAATTTAGGCAGGTTGCCTTTGTGTTCTTGGGCACAAGGACTATGGTGGTCTGCTTGAAACATGTTGGTATTACAGACTCAATCAGGGACATGTTGAAAATGTCAGTCAAGACACCTGCCAGTTGGTCAGCACATGCCCGGAGCACACGTCCTGGTAATCCGTCTGGCCCCGCAGCCTCGTGTATGTTGACCTGTTTAAAGTTCTTACCCACGTCGGCTACGGAGAGCGTGATCACACAGTCGTCCGGAACAGCTGACGCTCTCATGCATGCCTCAGTGTTGCTTTCCTCGAAATGTGCATAGTACCGATTTAGCTCGTCTGGTAAACTAGTGTCACTGTGCAGCTCGCGGCTGTGCTTCCCTTTGTAGTCTGTAATAGTTTGGAAGCCCTGCCACATCTGATGAGCATCGGAGCCGGTGTAGGTTAGGAGACCGTAAAACGCTGGCCATCTCCTCCGGCACCATTTCCTGTGAATCCGCCACCTTGTGAATCCTCTGACGCCATTATGTCATGGCTTCATCTCTACCACCTCTGTATCCCGGTTGTCACAGCTTTATTTGTCTCCCCCCTCTCTTGTGAGTCCTAAGTGTCCTGTGTGTCACAGCGTAGTCAGCCCCCCTGGCCCACAGGTACTGTGTGATTGATGAGGGGCTGGTGCTGTGGCTGACTGATCTCCTGACCCCATCGATCAGCACCGCAGTCAGTCTGCCCAATCAGACCACTGGATCCAGGCTAGTGTGTGTTTATGTGCATGTGTGCGTTAACAGTGAACAAAAATATAAATGCAACTTGCAACAATTTCAAAGATTTTACTGAGTTACAGTTCATAAAAATCAGTCAACTGAAATGAATTAATTAGGCCTTAAGTCAGTATCTGGTGTGACCACCATTTGCCTCATGACATCGTGACACATCTACTTCTCATAGAGTTGATCAGGTTTTGGTGAGTATGCCACGGAAGAACTGGGACATTTTCTGCTTCCAGGAATTGTGTACAGATCCTTGCAACATGGGGCTGTGCATTATAATGCTGAAACATGAGGTGATGGATGAATGGCATGACAATAGGCCTCAAGATCTCGTGAAGGTATCTCTGTGCATTCAAATTGCCATCAATAAAATGCAATTGTGTTTGTTGTCCGTAGCTTCTGCCTGCCCATACCGTAACCCCACCGCCAACATGGGGCAGGCACTCTGTTTGCAATGTTGACATAAGCAAACAGCTCGCCCACACGACACCATACACGCTGTCTGCCATCTGCACGGAACAGTTGAAACCGTGATTCATCAGCATGCAAGTGGCCATGGAAGGTCAGCATTTGCCTGCTGAAGTTGGTTATAACGTCGAATTGCAGTCAGGTCAAGACCCTGGTGAGGACGACAAACACGCTGATGAACTTCCCTGAGACGGTTTCTGACCGTTTGTGCAGAACATCTTCGGTTGTGCAAACCCACAGTTCCATCAGCTGTCTGGGTGGCTGGTCTCAGACGATCCCGCAGGTGAAGAAGCCGGATGTGGAGATTCTGGGCTGGCGTGGTTTACACGTGGTCTGCGGTTGTGAGGCAGGTTGGATGTACTGCCAAATTCTCTATAACGACGTTGGAGTTGGCTTCAATTCTCTGGCAACAGCTCTCGTGGACATTCTTGCAGCCAATTGCACGCTCCTCCAAAACTTGAGACATTTTAGAGTGGCCTTTTATTGTCCCCAGGTGCATGTGTGTAATGATCATACCTTTTTATCAGCTTCTTGATATGCTACACCTGTCAGGTGGATGGATTATCTTGGTAAAGGAGAAATGCTCACTAACAGGGATGTAAACAAATGTGTGTACAACATTTTAGATAAAATACATAAAAACATGGGACCAACACCTTACATGTTACGTTATATTTTTTATTCAGTGTTTGTGAGAGAGAGAGTGTGTGTGTGTGTGTCTGTGTGTGTGTGTGTGTGTGTTTGTGTGTGTTTAACTATACCAGTGTAAGAGAAAGAGCTAGAACCACAGATCCAGGCTGAGAGAGGGAGGAGGGAAGACAAGCCCACTGCTCCCTTTACCTATACCACAGCGGGCAGGATTAGCCCCCAGACTGGGGTCACCATGCAGCCAGCCAAAGTTGAGCCTCGCAGACATCACGCTTTCCAATATCACACCCGTAGCTCCGCTGCTGAATGCTATTTTGAACAAGTGCCATTTGAATCAATTCATTATTGATATAAAATGCCAATGATGCTCCTAAACATGTACAGTAAAACAACTGAGTCCACACACAATGACAACAATGTGAAAGAATCACTGTTGGAATCACTGCCTACCCAAGTGCTCAATACATTTGTAGGTAATGAATGGGATACGCAAAAGAGCTTCAAAAGCACAAACATGTCTAAAATGAATAAGTGATTGTCTCCGGTACACTTACATGTCTGTTATTTTCTGTCTGAAGTCTGAAAGGGCAGGGTTTTCACATGGTCGTCCGTGGTCCGTTAAGAGCCCGGCTAAATGTAATGAAAGCTATTCATCTTGGTCACCACTTCCTCATGATGTAATGCAGCTAAGTCACTCAGCGTTTGTTGGACACTGAAGCACGACAGCTATATTAAAGGGCTCCTGAAGAATACACTGTGTAAATCTCACTCTTAGAGGACATCACAATGTAAGATATTTAAAGTGGATGTCATATAGTGTACAGGTTTCTAGTAATGTCAGCTTTTTCCTTAAATAGTTAATTGAAATGGCTGTTGACACATTTTTTCCCCATAGTGTGAATCTAATGTATTAGCTGTTTTTTTTCTTTACTTCCCCGAAGGCCTTCCCGGATTCAGTCTTCTACAATTATTCCATGTCACACTGTGCAATGTTAACCACATTTAAATCTTGATATCAACCTGGCCAGATTGTATGGTTTGCTTCAGTTTTGTCATCACATTCTGCAATTGGCTTGAGAGGATACGTCAGCAGACATATTCTACATGTGATCTGCAACGCAAGCATCCCTCTAGGCTTATGTGTGAGCGAAGTGAGTTCGGAAACACTGAAAGTATGCGTTTAGCAATAGTTTTCAAATACCAACTTTATATGTTCGAATTCAGAATCAAATAGGCTTCCCAAAAACGACATGGTCGCTCTGTTAAAACGTTTATTTAGATTACATTTTTGGGGCTATTAAACAAAATCCCATCATGTAGCCTGATTTCAGATGTGTCACGTACTGTAGTTAAAACAAGATTATTAGGAAAGTCTTTTTTTTTGCAAAGCATGTAAACGTTTAAATCTAACTATTACATGAATCTGACTATTCACAATAATCATATTGTGTGCCTATTCAGTGCCGGCTGTGTTCCTATTGGTCAGTCATCGGAATCATCTTGTAACACCAGCCACACACTACATGATAAAGTTTTTAAAAATTCAGACACTTCCAGAACTTTGTCGGATCCTACGTACACACGTAGCGGTACTTGATTGGCAGACCTAGACCATGTCACACTGAATGACCCAAGATGGCCGACAATCGTTTACGACCTAAGAATTTGCCCTTTACGTGGCCATTTTGTCTGGAATGGCAAAATTGTGCGATAAGACGGCTAAAATTCTCCATTCTGTATGGGCCTTAAAGGGATACTTCAGGATTTTGGCAATGAGACCATTTGTCTACTTCCCCAGAGTCAGATGAACACTTGGATACCATTTTTATGTCTCAGTGTCCAATATGAAGGAAGTTAGAGGTAGTTTGTGAGCCAATGCTAACTAGCGTTAGTGCAATGACTGGAAGTCAATGGGTATCTGCAAGCATGCTAGTAGCAGCAAATAAGTTACTGTGTAAGTCTAAGAGCTGTCCAAGGTGCTATTTCCTTACCATAGAACTGTAACTTCTTTGACCACTTTGATGATATCAGGTTCAGGTGAATATCTTCCTCTAACCCTGGGACAGTATAATACATTCCGCCAGGCAACACATATTGAATTAACATTCTATTAATGTTATATTTAAACATACAGTTCCTGATGTTGAAAATCTATGGATGTTTTGTGAATTTGCAAAACGTTATCAACAAACACTGTTTTTGTAAAATGTTTTTGTCATCTAACTTTCAACCGCAAATTAAGGATAGTGTCACAACCTGACCTTAGAGAGCCATTTTATTTCTCTATTTGGTTAGGTCAGGGTGTGATTTGGGTGGGCATTCTATGTTTTCTATTTCTTTGTTTTTGGCCCGAGAATGGTTCCCATTCAGAGGCAGCTAGCTGTCTATCGTTGTCTCTGATTGGGAATCATACTTAGGCAGCCTTTTTTCCTTTTCTCATTGGCGGCTCATCTATGACAGGGAGTTTGAAGACAGTGAACGTGACAGATAGGATTTATATATGTTAACAACTCAACCAGAGTTGTTGTTGTCTTTGCTGCATGCTGTAACGTGACTGTCCTCACAGCTGGAAATTAATTTGAGATGTGTGTAAGACACACAAACACCTCTTCCTGTTCGATTTGTAGGATTGTGTGTCCCTGGTCGTGTTCATACTAGCAAAACGTGTTGCAACAAAAAATGAAAATCTGTGTTCTTATTGGATTAAAGGGATACTGCGAGATTCTGGCAGTTAGTATTGCTGCGAGAATATCCTACCATACCTGTAGACTTCCAGTCATCGCGCTAATGCTTGTTAGCATTGACTCGCGAAACTACCTCTAACTTCCTTCATACTGAATGCAGAGACATAAACATGGTATCTGTCTCTGGGTAAGTAGAACAACAGCTTAATTACTGCACGCAGTATCCCTTTAAATTCAGGTACTACCCCTCTGTTTCAAACCATTTTCTCCCCACTGTTGTGAACACCTTGCACGTAAGTGGTGAAACCATGAACCTTCATAAAATGGCCTGAAAATACACTTCACATTTCCCATTTGTCAATGAAGCTATTGTCACTAGGGTTGCAAAATTCCTATAACTTTCCCAAAATTACCAGGTTTTCCAGAAATCCGGAAATCCTCCAACCTGGATTTCTGGAAAACCAGAGAATTTGGGGAAAGTTATAGGAATTTTGCAACCTTAGTTGTCACGCTTAGTGATCTGCCAGAGCGCAGACATTTTTCAAAGAGATCTCATTGTTTCTGTCCTGATATAAACTAGTGCTAAACAGGGGACTGAAATATGCAGGGTTTTTTTGCTGTCATTTAGCAGACCTTTGTTGATTACCGTGAAGAATTAACATCTCCACACCTCATTGCTCTGCTCTCTGCCTATCTGAGGAACAGACTGTGATGCATGGTGCTAGCTCCTGTCACTTGAAAAAAAAGAGAGACTCGCGCACACACACTTCTTCAGGCACTGCATGCTGAAATATCGCACTTATGTCCTATCACTTCAATTACAAAAAACCGGGGTAGTAGTGTATCTTGCCTATTTTTTATGTTGTATCTTCAGCTCCTGATTGGTCCTGTCATTGTTAGTTGTCACCTGTCAGTGTGGCCAATCGGAGCCTGTAATCCGTCTGAGGTACATCTCAATTGCCTAAAGCGGCTGCCTCTCTTTGTCTCCTATTCTGCTAATCAAGGATAAGGGGAAACAGTATACTTTTTGTACAGGGGAACTCCGATCAGTAAAGTCTATCAGAGTGGCATCAACGTTCTCCATCCTGCTGTCAATAGTAACCCTCTCATATCGCCATGCTTTCAGTGTGTGTGTGTGTGTGTGTGTGTGTATACAGTGTGTGTGGCCCACGTCTCCACACTATCAATAACCGTCTGCTCTTACAGTATCCAGAATGTGCTCTGGGGCTTTCTGAGTGATGGTCACAGTAGAAACTGATTAGCCGTGTAAAAAGGCCTGTTACCCATGAATCACTGGTAGACATGGTAAAGCAGTTGAGAAATGCTCGGGTTCCCTTGAGTGTGAGTCAGTCACTGGAGAAGATAGGCAGATGCATCCCTCGTAGGAGGTCGGCTGGGAAACATGCGTGATGCAGTTGCAAACCTCGCCCAAACCTCCTGCTTCTGCATCTTAAACACAGCGTGAAAAAACTTAAGTAGACGTTCCTATTTTTCAGAATTTGGTCGTTAGATAGAATCACGATGTCTGTTCATAAAAATCACGTCTTTCTTTTGCCCCTCTGCGGTAAAAGGTTTTCATGTTTGTTTGTGAGTGTGTGTGTGGAGGCTTATGTTACTTTAAATCGTGGATGGGTGTTGGTGGCAATGTGTGCAAGTGTGTAAGTGTTGGTATGTACGGGAATGTGAATAGTGTTATAATTGCAATATGATTTATTATTTGATGCAACAGCCAGACCACCTAGCCAGCACTCTGGAGTGCAGTGTGGAGTAGTTAGGAGTACACATTACAATTCATTCACTAGATTTGAAGTGTTCTCTATACTGTCAGAGCCACTGGGAGAATGAGGAGCCCATTCATTCGTACAGTTAAATCCACTTCACAGATAATTACAGAGCACCAGTTTGTTGTGAAATGAGATTGGTTCATCTTCCTCCTTTCTCTCTCCATACCCATGCAGTCGTGCCGTGTGCCTGCTCTGAGCTGTGTGGGTTGTGCCAGGTCACTACTCTACCCACCGTGGGCACTGGTCCTAGATGCCTACATCTATCACAATTGGAAAGGAGGAGGGAGTGATGGAGGGATTTCAATAAAAGAGAGAGAGATAGACAGAGACAGAGTTTGTGTGTGTTTGTGTCTGTCTGTCTGTCTGTCTGTCTGTTTGTGCATGTGTGAAAGAAAGAGAGAGCATAAAAGAGACAGACAGATACAGCAGCTCCATGGGAGCTTGCCTTGGGGTTAAGTTAGGTGATTTGAGAAGAAAGGGAGGCTATTTTTTTCCTTTAGTTACAAGTTATCACCAGGACTTTGATTAAAGATGGTCATCAAGTTTGCTTTTATACTCTTGGAGCTGGAGCACCATACAGCAGTACATCCTGCTAAATCAGCAAATGCATCTAGCACAACGGACATCACAGCAAAGCACTGGGCATTTCCTGGCAACGTACCAATCTACAAAACCCGCTGAACACAAAGTAAAACATTCACAACATTAAGTGTTTTTTAATCGATTGTATCCTGCAATATAAAAAAGTGTTTACAAAGAGTCAACACACAATTTATATGCATTCGTATATTTCTGGAATAGGGATGGAATGTTTTAGGGAATTTTCACTCCAGGTACTGATGGGGTGATGTGTTGGAAAATGTGCATCTATTTGTGTTCATGTGGAGAACATGCAGGTACCTGTGAATATAAAGGAAACACTTGAATAAATGAGGGATAAAAAAGTATAATGAATGCAGGTGCTTCCACACAGGTGAGGTTCCTGAGTTAATGAAGCAATTAACATCCCATCAAACTTAGGGTCATGTATAAAAATGCACAGTTGCCAATTACTTTAGCTACCATGGCTAGAAGAAGAGATCTCAGTGACTTTGAAAGAGGGCACTCAAAGTAGCACAGGGGGTTTAAATAGTGTGTCGTAGTCACCAGACGTTAACCCAATTGAACATTTTGGGTGATTCTGGAGCTGCGCTTGAGACAGAATTTTCCAGAACCATCAACAAAACACAAAGTATGGCATTTCTCATGGAATAATAGTGTGGTATCCCCTCCAATAGAGACTTTTGTAGAATCTATACTAAGGCGCATTGGAACTTTTCTGGGGGCTCGTGGTGGCCTAATGCTCTATTAAGACCCATTAGGTTGGTGCTTCCTTTATTTTGGCAGTTGCCTGTATGTCCCCGTATAGGATGCTCATACTGTACAACAGGAGAGAAGAAGGGGTACAAGGAGAGGAGAGAAGGGAAGAGGAGAGGAGAGGAAGAGAGAGAAGTGAGAGGAGGGTAAAAGGAGAGAAGTGGAGAGGAGGAATCAATGTCTTTTACCATGTATTTTACAAACAACATATTCAATTTCACCTTACAGTAATTCGAACCACATTGAGTTTTAGTCATCTAACATCCGTTATGAGGGAAAGCATTGATTCCTGTCTGTTGAGTATTTCTCTTCTCATGAAGAAATAATCATTGAAGAGTTATCTTCTACAGGATGGATCACTCCTCTAGGATGCATGGTCAATATGTGCATGTGTGTGTGTTGTTATTCCTAGCTCTCTGTCTGATTGTTCGTTGTTTCAGCCCAGGCAGTCACTTGGGGAGATGGTGTAGATCAATACAATTTTGTTGTAGGGTAATTAAGTGTAAAATATAATGTTTGGAAAGTCGATAACGAAACATTTGTGAGCAGGTTGGTAGGTTAGGTGGTGGATGGGTGTGAACCGCCGGTCTCCAAAGCTGCCCCGTTTTGCGTCCTCCTTAAGGTGAGTTAAGTTTTGTTTTCGCTTTAACTAACCAATCTCATTTAATCTTACCTTCTCGCATTTAACCTAACCAACACACAATTTTACCTAACCCACTTGCGATATGTAAAACCGAGACATTTCGCCCGACACGCAGCATTTCACCCGAGTTCCATTTCGTAGTGTTAAATACATTTTGTGTGGTATTACACAAGATAACTGTGCTTCCACTTAATATGCCTACTATGGGAAATGTTATGATGTTGATTGTTTATAAGGATGTCACAGACTGCCAGTGAGCATTGTCTTATTGGTCAGGGTGTCTTTACGGCAGAGATTATATGATGTCATGGTGTATCCCGGGGGTGGAAGTGCTGTGTGGGGAGTATTGATTGGTAGTCAGGGTGAACGGGACCTCTGATCTCTCTCCGATTACATCATTTGTGACAAATAGAGCTGTTGAAGTACTGTCACTCATGTATGCATGCTAATAAACTTATTTGGGAGTTTGCTTTTCAGTGAGAATAATGTTTTCCATGTTTTTCACCCATCCTCCCATCCCCACACTTTCAGTAGCCAATCAGAGCAACTGTGGGTGGAAACAGTTCTCCAACTTTCCCCCTCGCTATTGCCACATATTACTGTCCACTTGATGCTGTACATGTGTGCCTCCCAAAGTAGGTTATGTGTGTAATTGAGGGTGTTCAAAATGAGCAGACCTGCTTGATATTGTAGAGCAGGTAAGAGTGTTCTGAAGCAGCAACCTTTTCTATAAAAAACCTGATTCTGTCTGTGTGATTTACATCGCTGTATGGACTTCACTGCCGCTTTTTATCTCCTTCTGACATACAGGCTGGCTTGTATTTGGGGTGTATAAATGATAAATTACCTTGCAGTGGTGAGGATGCACGCATGCCTCAAACTCTGTTACTTAAACTCTTACACAATGCCTAGAGGGAGTGTACGGAGAATAGAATGTGCCCTGCTCTTTTCAATGTATACTGAACAAAAATAAAAACGCAACATGTAAAGTGTTGGTCTAATGTTTTATGAGCTGAAATGAAAGATCCCAGAAGTTTTCCATATGCACAAATGTGTTTACACCCCTGTTAGTGAGCATTTCTCCTTTGCCAAGATAATCCATCCACCTGACAGGTGTGGCATATTAATAACAGCATGATCATTACACAGGTGCACCTTATGCTGGGGACAATAAAAGGCCACTCTAAAATGTGTAGTTTTGTCACACAGCACAATGCCACAGATGTTTCAAGTTTTGAGGGAATGTGCACTTGGCTAGCTAACTGCAGGAATGTCCACGAGAGCTGTTGCCAGATAATTTAATGTTCATTTCTCTACCATAAGCCGCCTCCAATGTCATTTTAGAGATTTTAGCAGTACATACATCCGGCCTCACAACTGAGACCAGCCACCCGGACGGCTGATGAAACTAAGGAGTATTTCGGTCTGTAATAAAGCCCTTTTGTGGGGAGAAATTGATTCTGATTGCTGTGCCTGGCTCCCCATTGGGTGGGCCTATGCCCTCTCAGGCCCACCCATGGCTGCACCCCTGGCCAGATGCTTTAACATATTTACGAGCTCATACAATTTGTTGTTAGCGTTAGCATTTGTTTTACTCGCCAGCGTTTACTCACTCCATTCCTGCTTACATATTATATTTGAGTAAAAGCATGTTTTGTTCTCCTTTAATTCCTGCAGTTTCTTTCTCTCTTCATAATCCACTCGGGTGGAGTACCTCTCTCGTAAACGAGCCATTTTCATCCACTCTGTTTTTATGAATCTGTTTTTCCTTGACCGTGCTCTCTCCTTCATCATATTAGTATTATACATTATCTCCTTCTTGTAAGGTAAGAGAGAAGAGCCAAGAAAGGTAGATAGATCACAGAAGTGGTTTGGACAAGACCAGAACGTGGACTGGACTCTCCATTCTTCTGCCTGCTCCTTACCAACCCTACTCACTTATGATTACTCTGATGAGTCCGTGTTCCATGTGTAGTGGCCCGGAACAGGTTTTTACTCAGACCAGACCTGGGTTCAGCTGTCTGCATGGCTTCATTGTGAGTTTTGAATATGCAGTGGTTGTTTAGAACCGTGGAGAGGATAGATGTTGTTGCCCTTTGGCCCTGGACCTCATCTGATCTCACTTACAGTAGTGTGTAGAGTGGACAGGTACAGCCCAGCCAAGCTCTGGGAGGGAGGGAGGGAGGGCTGGAGAGAGAGAAAGAGAGGAGGGGGAGAGAGACAGAGAGAGAATGGAAAAGGGGAAGAGTGAGTGAGCGAGAGAAGGGAAGGGGGGAAGAGTGAGTGAGAAAGAGAGGTGGATGAGAGTCAGAGAGAGAGAGAGAAGAGTGCGTGGAAAGAGAGAGAAAGTGAGAGAGGGGGAAACTTTTCACGTGAGAAGAAAAACATGTTTCACCTCACGTCACATGTTAAATATCACATGTGAAAATCAGATATGCTGTTTCACATGTTAAACATTTTCTCACGTGAAAATATCACGTTCGCAGGTGGAATTGCATTTTCCAATGTAAATACAAAAAACATGTAAAAATCACATTTCCAGTTTCAAATGTAAGAAAACTCCACATGTGAAAATATCACTTTCTCATGTGGAATTGCAAGTTCCCATCTGAAAAACGAGCATATGTGAAAATCTAAATTGCAGTTTCACATGTAAGACAACTCCACATGTGAAAATCTAACTTTCAAATGTGGAATTGCAAGTTGTGGTGGTGAAACAGTGTTATTATCTTCACATGTGAAAAGGTGTTGTTAACATGTTGTATTAGCACTGTTTCCACATATGGAATTGCAAATTCTGTCATGTAATTTGGTAAAAGGTCACTTTTGGTATTTTATTAGGATCCCCATTAGATGCCGCAAGAGCAGCAGATACTCTTCCTGGGGTCCACACAAAACACGACATAATACAGAACATTAATAGACACGAACAGCTCAAGGACAGAACTACATACATTAACAAATACATTTTTAAAAAGACACTAAAAGCCTACATATCAATACCAATACCCAACTATCTAGGTCAAATAGGGGAGAGGCATTGTGCTGTGAGGTGTTGCAGTATCTGTTTTTTTAAACCAGGTTTGCTGTTCATTTGAGCATTATGAGATCGAACGACTCTATATAATACTGTACGCTTTCTTGAATTTGTTCTGGATTTGGAGACTGTGAAAGACCCTTGGTCTTTGGGTAACTGCGTGTGTCAAAGCTGTGTGTAAGTTGACTAGGCGAACAATTTTTGGTTTTCAACACATTCATGTTTCTTATAAAAAGAAGAAGTGATGCAGTCTTTCCTCAACTAGTTAGCCAAGAGAGACTGGCATGCATAGTTTTGATATCAGCCCTCTGATTACAATGAAGAGAAAGACGTGCAGCTCTGTTCTGGGCCAGCTGCAGCTTAACTATGTCTGTCCTTGCAGAACTCAACCACATGACCGGAAAATAATCCAGATAAGACTAAACTAGAGCCTGCAGGACTTGCTTTTTGGAGTGTGGTGTCAAAAAAGTAGAGCATCTCTTTATTACGGACATACCTCTCCCCATCTTTAGAACCATTGAATCTATATGTTTTGACCATGACAGTTTACAATCTAAGGTAACGCCAAGTAATTTAGTCTCCTCAACTTGTTCAACAGCCACACCATTCATTACCAGATTAAGCTGAGGTCTAGAATTTAAGGAATGATTTGTACCAAATACAATGCTTTTAGTTAAAGCAATGTTCAGGACCAGTTTATTAATGTCCACCAATTCCAAACCAGACTGCAACTCTTTGTTAAGGGTTTTAGTGACTTCATTAGCTGTGGTTGCTGATGCGTATGTGGTTGAATCATCAGCACACATGGACACACATGCTTTGTTTAATGCCAGTGGCAGGTCATTGGTAAAAATAGAAATGAGTAGAAGGCCTAGAGAGCTGCCCTGCGGTACATCACACTTTACATGTTTGACATTAGAGAAGCTTCCATTAAAGAAAACCCTTTGAGTTCTATTAGATGGATAGTGTCACGGATCCCTCCCGGTACTGCTGCTCATTCTGTTCACCAGTTCCGGAGGTCTACGTCACCGGCTTTCTAGGCTTCCCTGAACGGGATTCATTATCATCAACCCCAGACTGTCTTGTCTGATTACACACACCTGGTTCCCATTTTCCCTGATTAGTATGTTATCTATGTTCCCTCTGTATTTGTCGGTTATTGTTCCCATGTCCGTTGGTGGTGTGAGTACCTATGCATTGGTGCAGCTGTTTTTCTGTGTGCCATATATATTGTGTATTACGGGTATCGTCTTGTGTCGTTCAACAAGGTTTACCCTCACTCTTTTGTTTGGGTACAGCCCAGTGTTTTTGTATACGTGTTTGTTTTGGGTGTATCAAAAACCCATATTGTGTATTCCTGTGCATGTCTCTAAATCCTTTATACCAGCATGACAGAGAGCTCTGAATCCACAATATGGTAGAGGTTGAAAAGCCATAACACATACGTTTTATCAACAACAGGTTATGGTCAATAATATCAAAGGCTGCAATGAAATCTAACAGTACAGCTCCCACAATCTTATTATCAATTTCTTTCAACCAGTCATCAGTCATTTGTGTCAGTACATGTTGAGTGCCCTTTATAAGCATGCTGAAAGTATGCATTGTATTTGGTCAAACACAATTATTTCCAACAGTTTGCTAAGAGCTGGCAGCAAGCTGATAGGTCTGCTGTTAGAACCAGTGAAGGCCACTTTACCACTCTTGGGTAGCGGAATTACTTTGGCTTCCCTCCAGGCATGAGGACAAAAACTTTCCTCTAGGCTCAGATTAAAGATATGACAGATAGGAGTGGCTAACCCACCAGAGTATAATAAAATATTCTTTCTTCATATGTTGGTCATTGACCGTTGGAAGAAGCCCAATGAAAAGAACATAAGCTAGCACTCAGAGTCTCCATATTTATCCTGTTTAACATGTGAAAATGTGCATTCTTTGAGTTAATCAGTTAACTGAAGTAAACTTTTTGTATTGCACTTTTTTTATCGCATTGTCTGAAAACATTTAAAATACACTGAAAACATCCAAAATACATAATCTGTACAGCTAAATACAACAATCTGATGTCAGATGTGGGACGGCTTACAAACTATTACGGACTACAAAGGGAAGCCCAGCCGCGAGCTGCCCAGTGACATGAGCCTACCAGACAAGCTAAATTACTTCTATGCGTGTTTCGAGGCAAGCAAACATGAAGCATGCATGAGAGCACCAGCTGTTCCGCACAACTGTGTAATCATTCTCTCCGTAGCCGAGGTGAGTAAGTCCTTTAAACAGGTCAACATTCACAAGGTCGCAGGGCCAGACGGATTACCAGGACGTGTACTCAGAGCATGCGCTGACCAACTGGCAAGTGTCTTCACTGACACTTTCAGCCTGTCCCTGACCAAGTCTGTAATACCTACATGTTTGAAGCAGACCACCATAGTCCCTATGCCCAAGAACACCAAAGTAACCTGTAGCACTCACATCTGTATTTTTTTTTTTTTTTTTAAGTATTTAACCTGTATTTAACTAGGCAAGTTGTCATTGTCACAATGGTAGGGATTAATTGAGCTGGTCTCGGATCATTTACCAGTCATTGTTTCAACGCAGCCTTGAAATGTGTGGACAGAGTCCAGGAACCAAGATGATTTTGATGGACTCCGTCATTCCTATAGAGTATCTTCTGTTTCCAGAAGGTGTCAAAGTTATCAATAAAAGTGACTCCAGCAGAGCTACAGTAGTCTTTTAGCCAGATGTGTAATGCCAGCAGTCTGCTGAATCTTTCACACCCGTGGCCCAACGATGGTACTGGACCTGAAATAATTGCCCATGTTTTAATTATTTTTTTGTCTTTTAATGCTAAAATAAGTTATTTAAAATACATTTTCAAATGTTCCGAGCTAGCCCTCCTGATGTTGTTTGACCCCACATGGACTACGACAGTGTCAGCTCCCGGCATCTGTGGTAGAACAGTCGGAAGCAGCCTTGTTATGTCCTGTACTCGTGCTAGCACAGGGGTTTTGCCTTGGGGACTGAGATGTTTCTCACCATAGAGCTGCCTATGACGACAGCTGGTGATGTTGAATGGGCCGGTCATTCAGGCAGCCTCACGGTCTGGTGAGGCTGGGAGCTCCGAGGATCTGAAAAAGTAGGTGGGCGTGGGTTCGCCAGTAGCTTATGTGGGTTTGCTCCTTGCTTGCTAAGAGTAGCTACTTTGCTCCTGTAGTCCTCCGCAAGCAAGCAGTTGCTACATTGAAAGTCAGCGCGGTCCACATTGTTCCAGATCAAAGCAAAGTAAACACAGCTCCTGCAGCACTGGAAATATTCAATAGCGGCCTCCAATTGAGACTGCCAAGCCAGCTAGGTTAGCTGGGCTTTCGCGTCTCTCCCCTTTTACGGAATCTGTCAGGATCCCGGGAAAGATAGTTGCACTCACGGCAATTTAGCCCAATAGAGCCGCAGGATTCAAAATAAAATAAAAGTATATAAAAACACTTGTCAGCTTTTAAACCGAAGTCTTTAGTTCAGATTTCGGCGTTCGACAGCGTTCATAACAACAAACATACGTCGCGCTCTGACCATCCAGATCTGTTTACACTTGTTGTTTGCCGACAACACAACAATGGTAGGCCTGATCACCGACAACGATGAGACAGTCTATAGGGAGGAGGTCAGAGACCTGGCAGTGTGATGCCTTGACAACAACCTCTCCCTCAATGTGATCAAGACAAAGGAGATGATTGTGGACTACAAGAAAAGGAGGGCTGAGCACGCTCCCATTCACATCGATGGGGTTGTAGTGGAGCAGGTTGAGAGCTTCAAGTTCCTTGTTGTCCACATCACCAACAAACTATCATGGTCTAAACACACCAAGACAGTCGTGAAGAGGGCACGACTACTCCTATTCCCCCTGAGACTGAAAATATTTGGTATGGGTCCTCAGATCTAGAAAATAGTTATACAGCTGCACCATCGAGGGCACTGATTGCATCACTCCCTGGTATGGCAACTGCTCTGCATCCAACCGCAAGGTGCTACAGAGGGTAGTGCGTACGGCCAAGTACATCACTGGGGCCAAGCTTCCTGCAATCCAGAACCTCTGTACCAGGCGGTGTTAGAGGAAGGCCCTAAAAATGGTCAAAGACTCCAGCCAACTAGTCATAAACTGTTCTCTCAGCAACTGCATGGCAAGCAGTAGTGGAGCAGCAAGTCTAGGTCCAAAAGACTCCTTAACAGCTTCTACCCCAAGACATAAGACTGCTGAACAGTTAATCAAATGGCTACCTGGACTATTTGCAGTGACCCACTCCCCTTTTTTTACGCTGCTGCTACTCGTTGTTTATTATCTATGCATAGTCACTTTACCCCTAGCTACATGTACGTATTACATTAATTATCTCATCTAACCTGTATAATGTTGAACTGGAAGAGGAAAGACTATGAAACTATTGTGACCTCGAAGGTATACAGAATTAGATTAATGTTATACTCTAATGCCCTTTCTACCAATGTATAAGCTTGTCCTTATTACAGAAAACCCACCATATATACTGGCAGTATGTGGCTGAGCGATGAGGAGAAACTGAAATATTTTTTCTTCTGTTGTTTTTTCCGTTGTGGATTTTTTTTTATAAAGCCTGGAATATAAGAAATAGGGTGATATATACAAATATTTAGCTCCTATATAGCAAATGGCTCATATGTACATATATTGTGTGTAGGCTTATCTCACACTTGAATCTTCTCCTTGTGCCAGACTGGGTTCAAACACAAAAACATTTTTCTGTATGAATTTATCTGAATTTATTGGGTTATAATTATTGCTTGGATAACCTTATTTACTATTATGTATGGATTTATTTTTCAGTGTATATCTGGTGTGCCCTGCACATATCACCAGGATAATTAGCACTGAATTATCACAGTGAATTCTTGTTAAATTTGATTATGTGTAAAATATTTCATTAAGAACTTCTTAGGGCTGCAATCCCGTTAAAGGGATCGATATGACAACAGCCAGTGAAAGTGCAGGGCGCCATATTCAAAACAACAGAAATATCATAATTAAAATTCCTCAAACATACATGTATTTTATATCATTTTAAAGGTAATCTTGTTGTTAATCCCACCACAGTGTCCGATTTCAAATAGGCTTTACAGCAAAAGCACCACAAACGATTATGTTAGGTCACCACCAACTCACAGAAAAACACAGCCATTAGAGATAAAATGAATCACTAACCTTTGATGATCTTCATCAGATGACACTCATAGGACTTCATGTTACACAATACATGTATGTTTTGTTTGATAAAGTTCATATTTATATAAAAAAATCTCAGTATACATTGGCGCGTTACGTTCACTAGTTCCAAAAACATCCGGGTGATATTGCAGGGAACCACATAATTTTACAGAAATACTCTTTATAAATGTCGATGAAAATACAATTCTTAGACATGGAAATATAGATATACCTCTCCTTAATGCAACCTCTGTGTCAGATTTCCCAAAAACTTTACTGAATAAGCAAACCACGCAATAATCTGAGAACGGCGCTAGGAAAATTATCCGCCATGTTGGAGTCAACAGAAATCAAAAATAACATTATAAATATTTCCTTACCTTTGATGATCTTCATCAGAATGCACTCCCAGGAATCCTAGTACCACAATAAATGTTTGATTTGTTCGATAATGTCCATTATTTATGTCCAAGTAGCTGCTTTTGTTAGGGCGTTTAGTACACAAATCCAAACGCTCGTGCAGGTCCAGCCGAACGTCGGACGGAAACTTAAAAAAGTTATATTACAGGTAGTAGAGACATTTCAAACTAAGTATAGAATCAATCTTTAGGATGTTTTTATGATAAATCTTCAATAATATTCCAACAGGAAAATTCCATTGTCTGTAGTAAAGCCATGGAACGCAGGTCGCTATCATGTGAAACACGCATGACCAGGACCTGGCTCTCTGCCCAACCACTGACTCAAAGCGCTCTCATCCGGCCCCACATCACAGTAGAAGCCTCATTCAAGGTTCTAAAGACGGTTGACATCTAGTGGAAGTCTTAGGAGGTGCAACATAACCAATATCCCACTGTGTATTCAATAGGGGCTGGGTTGAAAATCGACCAACCTCAGATTTCCCACTTCCTGTTTGGATTTCTTCTCAGGTTTTCGCCTGCCATATGAGTTCTGTTATACTCACAGACATCATTCAAACAGTTTTAGAAACTTCAGAGTGTTTTCTATCCAATAGTAAAATAATATGCATATATTAGTAACTGGGACTGAGGAGCAGGCCGTTTACTCTGGGCACCTCTGGGCACCTTTCATCCAAGCTACTCAATACTGCCCCTGCAGCCATAAGAAGTTTTAAGGGATGGTTTGCCAACAGGCATTTTTGACATGAAAATAAATGTAATTCATTCATTAATTCATTAAACTTTTGAATGTTTTGTAACAGATGTCTTTTTCCATTAATCAAAGGGCTGCTCCACAGTTGGATTTGATTGATTGATTATATTTGACATTATATTTGCATTTGGAAAGTAATCAGACCCCTTGACTTTTGAAAATGTTGTTACGTTACAGCCTTATTCTAAAATTGATTAAATTGTTTTTGTCCTTTATCAATCTACACACAATATGCCATAATGACGAAGCAAAAACTGTTTTTTAGAAATATTTGGAAAGGTATAATTTTTTTTAATTACATACGTTTTCAGACCCTTTACTCAGTACTTTGGTGAAGCACCTTCGGGAGCGATTGCAGCTTCAAGTTGTTTTGGGTATGATGCTACAAGCTTGGCACACCTATATTTGGGGAGTTTCTCCCATTTTTCTCTGCAGATCATCTCAAGCTCTGTCAGGTTGGATGGAGAGGGTCGCTGCACAGCAATGGTTTAGGTCTCTCCAGAGATGTTCGATTGGGTTCAAGTCTGGGCTCTGGCTGAGCCACTCATTCAGAGACTTTTCCCAAATCCACTCCTGTGTTGTCTTAGCTGTGTTCTTAGGGTCATTGTCCTGTTGGAAGGTGAACCTTCATCCCAGCCTGAGGTCCTGAGCACTCTGGAGCAGGTTTTCATCAAGAATCTCTTTGTACTTTGCTCCGTTAATCTTTCGCTCAAGCCTGACTAGTCTCCCAGTCCCTATCGCTGAAAAACATCCCCACAGCATGATGCTGCCACCACCATGCTTCACCATAGGGATGGTGCCAGGCTTCCTCCAGATGTGACGCTTGGCATTCAGGCCAAATAGTTCAATCTTGTTTTCATCAGACCAGAGAGTCTTGTTTCTCATGGTCTGAGAGTCCGTTAGGTGCCTTTTGGCAAACTCCAAGAGGGCTGTCGTGTGCATTTTACTGAGGAGTGGCTTCCGTCTGGCCACTCTACCATAAAAGCATGATTGGTAGAGTGCTGCAGAAATGGTTGTCCTTTTGGAAGGTTCTCCCATCCCCACATAGGAACTCTGGAGCTCTGTCAGAGTGACCATCGGGTTCTTGGTCACCTCCCTGGCCAAGGCCCTTCTCCCCCTCCCGATTGATCAGTTTGGCCGGGCGGCCAGCTTTAAGAAGTTTCTTGGTGGTTCCAAACTAAGAAGAGTCTTGGTGGTTCTTCCATTTAAGAATGATGGAGGCCACTATTCTAGGGGACCGTCAAGGCTGCATAAATGTTTCGTTACCCTTCCCCAGATCTGTGCCTTGACCCTATCCTGTCACGGAGCTCTACGGACAATTCCTTTGACCTCATGGCTTAGTTTTTGCTCTGAGGCCATATAGGTGTGTGCCTTTCCAAATCATGTCCAATAATTTGAATTTACCACAGGCGGACTTCAATTAAGTTGTAGAAACATCTCAAAGATGATCAATGGAAACAGGATGCACCTAAGATCAATTCCGTGTCTCAAAGCAAAGGGTCTGAATACTTATGTAAATAGATGTTTTATTTTTTTTTATTTTTAATACATTTGCAAACAGTTCTAAAAAACTGTTTTTGCTTTGTCATTATCGGGTATTGATGAGGGAAACAAATATTTAATCAATTTTAGAATACTGCGGTAACATAAAAAAAAATTGGAAGAAAGGTAGGGGTCTGAATAATTTCCAAACGCACTGTATATTTACTGTACCAGTCAAGAGTTTGGACACACCTACTCATCCAAGGGTTTTTCTTTATTTTTACTATTTTTTGCATTCTGGAATAATCGTGAAGACATAAAAACTATGAAATAACACATATGGAATCATGTAGTAACCAAAAAAGTGTTAACCACTCTGGGATATGTGGGACGCTAGCGTAATGTTGATTAAATTGTTTTATACATTACAGAGATACATACAAAAAAATGCTCGACCTTCAGATGAATATCAGAGAGGAGTTTAATTAATTAATTACAATTCTTACAAATTTGTTTTGGCCGGTCTGTAGCTTATTCTTTAGATGTTTGGGGCTGCTTGTGTACCATAATGTGCAAGCATAAACACCGTGACACTTTAGGGTCTTTAGGGTGTCTATAGCTAGGTTTCCCTCCAATTGGCTACAGATTTTCATGTGAATATTCTATCATCTACACTGGATAAAAAGGGTCAATATCAGGGGATATCTTCATCTATATACTGTATATATCTGGATATCTGACATTTTATTAGATAAAACTTATAGACATGCTCCAGATACCCATGTCCTTAATTTAATATACTGTGTGGAGCTAGGATATTCTCTGTAATGGAACAGATTCTACATTCATCCAATCCGGAACTCAGGAATCTCCCTGCTAACTTATGAGCCCAGGGGATATCTGAGGTGAGACCCCTTCAAGACACGCCCCTGTTGTGCTTATATATTTGTAGAACACCTTTATACTTAGGCATGAACAAATCTACATACTTTCAGAAATGTATCATGTCTGTAGTCATTTCCTGATCATTTATGAATCCATATATCAAAAAAAAAAAAACATAATTTCAATAGTAATATTAATCCTCATATGTCCGATAAAAAATGGGCTAAATCTGACTCACAATCAATGTCCAGTTCCCAAATTATTTTACCTGTTCAGGCGCCGGAAATCGTGCTTCTTCACATGAAGGTGACATATTTTAGATTTGCACCATAGTCAGTGGTAGGCTACAAGGCATGGAAAAGCAAACATCATCATATTTAATCCAAGGCACATCTGCTATTTCTCTTTAAACAATGGAGCATAGCAAATCCAGATCTCATATCACAACAAGTTTTCTGTAAAGATGCAAATGTAGGCCAATCTTTGCTAAAAATGTTTTATTTATCTAACAGAAAAGAAAATTGCAAACCCTCAATACCCCTGCCTACCCTGTTTGTTATGGATGATAGATGCGAGTGGTGCAGATAGGGTCGTCAGTGGCGGTGGTCCCTTGCAGTCCAGACCCAACATGATGGTAGTGTTGGTCTGTGATCCACTCCAAACTGTCAATGCTTAAACCATATCACAAGGTAGCTACTCTACCTGCTTCATTCATGTAGAGAAAACTCGTCATGAATGTTAGCTAGCTAGGTTACCAACTAGCTTTTAACTGTAGCTAACACTTTTCTGTACACATTCATGAATGTTAGCTAGATACGTTACCAGCTAGCTTTTAACTGTAGCTAACACTTTTCTGTACACATTCATGAATGTTAGCTAGCTAGGTTAACAGTTAGCTTTTAACCGTAGCTAACACTTTTCTGTACACGTTCATGAATGTTAGCTAGCTAGGTTACCAGCTAGCTTTTAACCGTAGCTAACACTTTTCTGTACACATTTTGTGTAACCACGGCATTCAATCAAGGCTGCAAAGAAAACTAATGGGACTGTAGCGACTGTGTTGGTATCAAAATCCGGGGTGTACACTATGTTCTATTCAAGCGTTGATTGATATGGTAATGGCCAATAGTATTCCAGAAAATATGAAAAAACTGACCCCTCTGACGGGATATGTCATGACGCACGCATTATGCAACTCATTGTATGCCGTACAGCGTCTTTCCACCAGTGGTGAGTGTAAAGTTAATTACTCGTGAATCAATCAATAGTCCATTTTTCTCTGTATTACTGCAAGCCATCATGACTCTCAAAAGTCGTGACAGCCGCAGTTAACTTGTAAAGATAACTTTAGCGCCACCCTAAAGACCATATTAAAATTTGACACAAACCAACTCTTTCTAATGTTTTATTTACATTTTAGAGGTGAATAGTTGGATAAATCGGGTGAAAAAAGCTGTTTCCCCACATGACATATCTTCCCCTTTCACTATCACTCAGTAGCCTTCGCTAGCCCATCCATTTTTAAAAAGACCCAGTGGAGCTCCATTGCCTTCTTCAATCATGTAGAGAGGGGCAGCATAAAGGTCTCGTCATTGATTTTGCTGGAAAGGGGATAAGTTGTGCTTTACAATGGTATTAATATTACAGTTGATGTGGAAGTATTACATTTTTTGGGTGCTAAAATAAGATTGATTGTACAGAACACTGCGATGTACGAAATTTTGATAGCTGCCGCTAACCCCTTACTGGCTGCTGGCAAAATTATCTAACATTCTTGATTGTAGTTACTAAGATAAATAAAACATCTCAAATTAGCTTCTCACTTTAGCGTTAACTTCTTTGAGGTATTTTCTGCACAGCTTCTCACTTTTTTGTTTCTCCAGTTGTCAGTTCAACCACATACGTTAATAAAATATAATAATGACTCCACAGCAGAAAATACATGATTTTTGTTGCTAGGCTACCAGTTACAGTGCTTTTAGATTTATGTTTGCACGTGCCTTTATGCAGATTGAACACAAAAGGTTTAGCTAGGGTCTGAAATAATTAAATATGGATTTAATATTTGTCCAATTATTTAACATGTCCTCAAAACTCAAATAAGCATCAGAAATGGTCCTTATTTAGCATATCAAAAAGTATATTAAGATCCTGATATGGACCTCAGTCAAGAGCATAATGCATAGTCTGTACTATGCATGCGTTCGTAGTCCAATTTCAGAGCACTCTCCTCTCGCAGCGCAAAATAACTGATACATTTACAAACACTCAATACCAGTTGAATATGAGCAGTTGAATAAGGCCGGTGTCAGTAAACGTTGTAAAAAAAAAAACAACGTTATTATATTGTTGCCAGCAGCACAGTTACAATCACCAACATTAGTTAGCTAGCTAATAGTACACTTTAGCTTGAAATGAAACCACTTTCTGGCAAAATTAGAAATGTGTAATATCTGAAAATGTAGCTAACTAGACTATCTTACCTGTATACATCCTCATGCATGATGGACGCATCTCCCTGTCACGGATCCATGCCACAAATGCCCTTAGTTTGAAGACGTAATCCGGAAACAGGTGTTTTTGACATCTCTTTAGCTATCATACTCTAATTCCTATGATTTCAAAACTCGATCCTGCAGAAAGTGGAGAACAACACTTCTGCATTTAAAAAAGCCAAAGTTCGACAGGATTACCAACACAGACTGAGCTCAAATAGACAGAATCCTTCTATTTGTCAGACCAATCCGAACTCATCTCTCGGCATGTCCAGCTCACTCATTATCTCAGCGTATCATGGCTAGTGGGAAGGTTGCTGCCTTTTTCTGTGTTATTCGTATTTACAGATGGCATACACGTTTGTTATTAAGGGACATGAAAGTTCACGTTCCAGAAGGCATTTCTGCCCAAAAAAGGATTTTGATAAAAAATTAAATAAACATTCAAATGGCTTTCCTTTGAAGTTGTGACTTGCAAAATACGCCTAGTTTCCTGAAACGGGTCACATGTGTGTCAGGGCTTGCAGACAATAACTGATTACAAAGGGAAACCCAGCCATAAGTTGCCGAACGATGCAGAACTCCCAAATGAGCTCAATGCCTTGTGCACGTTTCGAGGAATATAGTACTAACATGTGCCTAACATGAAAGCCTCTGTTTATCCAGATAACTGTGTGATCTCGCTCTCTGTGGCCGATGTGAGCAAAACATTTTAACAGGTTAACAATCACAAGGCCGTCATGCCAGACGAAATATCAGAGCGTGTTCTCAAAGCATGCGCAGATCACTAAGTGTCTTCACAGACACTTTTAATCTATCCTTGTCCCAGTCTGTAATCCCAACATGTTCCAAGCTGACTACCATTGTCCCTGTTCCCAAGAGCTTCAAGGTAACCTGCCTAAATTACTATCGCCCTGTAGCACACACATCTGTAATTATGAAGTGCTTTGAAGGGCTGGTCATGACACACATCATCTCCATCATCCCAGACACCCTGGACCAATCCAATTTGCATACTGCCCCAACAGATCCACAGATGACACAATCTCAAATGAACTTCACACTGCCATCTTCCACCTGGACAAGAGGTGAAATAACCAAGCTAGGGTCCCTGGGACTGAACCCCTCCCTCTGCAACTGAATCCTGGACTTCGGGATGGGCCAGACCCAGGTGGGGAGTGTAGGCAACAACACCTCCGCCTCAACACGTGGGCCCCTCAGGGGTGTGTTCTTAGTCCCTTCCTGTACTCCTTCTTCACCCATGACTGCATGGCCACGCACGATTCCAACACCATCATCAAGTTTGCTGACGACACAATGGTGGTAGACCTGTTCACAGACAGCGATGAGTCAGCCTACAGGAAGGAGGTCAGAGACTTAGCAGTGTGGTTCCAGGACAACAACCTCTCTCTCAATGTCACTAAGACCAAGGAGCTGATCATGACTATAGGAAAAAGAGAGGAGAGCACGCCCCCATCCACATTGACGAGGCTGTTGTGGAGTGGAATGTGAGCTTCAAGTTCCTTGGCATCCACATAACTAAGGACTAAACATGGTTCACAGACACCCGTACAGGCATGGATCCTCAAAAAGTTATACAGCTGCACCATCGAGAGCATGTTGACTGGCAGCATCACCGCTTGGTATGGCAAATGCACCGCCCTTGACTCCTAAACAATATCTTAACCACCATCGATAAGAAACAATACTGTGCAGCCATATTCATTAACCTGGCCAAGGCTTTCGACTCTGTCAATCACCACATCCTCATAGGCAGACTCGACATCCTTGGTTTCTCAAATGATTGCCTCGCCTGGTTCACCAACTACTTCTCTGATAGAGTTCAGTGTGTCAAATCGGAGGGTCGGTTGTCCGGGCCTCTGGCAGTCTCTATGGGGGTGCCACAGGGTTCAATTCTTTGACCGACTCTCTTCTCGGTATACATCAATGATGTCGCTCTTGCTGCTAGTGAGTTTCTGATCCACCTCTACACAGACAACACCATTCTGTATACTTCTGGCCCTTCTTTGGACACTGTGTTAACAACCCTCCAGACGAGCTTCAATGCCATACAACTCTCCTTCCGTGGCCTCCAATTACTCTTAAATACAAGTAAAACTAAATGCATGCTCTTCAACCGATCGCTGCCTGCACCTGCCCACCTTCCAACATCACTACTCTGGACGGTTCTGACTTAGAATATGTGGACTACAAATACCTAGGTGTCTGGTTAGACTGTAAACTCTCCTTCCAGACTCACATCAAACATCTCCAATACAAATGTAAATCTAGAATTGGCTTCCTATTTCGCAACAAAGCAACCTTCACTCATCCTGCCAAACATACCCTTGTAAGACTGACCATCCTACCAATCCTCGACTTAGGCGATGTCATTTACAAAATAGCCTCCAACACTCTACTCAATAAATTGTACGCAGTCTATCACAGTGCCATCCGTTTTGTCACCAAAGCACCATATACTACCCACCACTGTACGCTCTCGTTGGCTGGCCCTCGCTTCATACTCGTCGCCAAACCCACTGGCTCCAGGTCATCTACAAGACCCTGCTAGGTAAAGTCCCCCTTTTTCTCAGCTCGCTGGTCACCATAGCAGCACCCACCCGTAGCACACGCTCCAGCAGGTACTGTATATCTCTCTGGTCACCCCCAAAACCAATTCCTCCTTTGGCCGCCTCTTCTTCCAGTTCTCTGCTGCCAATGACTGGAACGAACTACAAAAAACTCTGAAACTGGAAACACTTATCTCTCTGCCTAGTTCTAAGCACCAGCTGTCAGAGCAGTTCACAGATTACTCCACCTGTACATAGCCCATCTATAATTTAGCCCAAACAACTACCTCTCTTCCTACTCTATTTATTTATTTATTTATTTATTGTGCTCCTTTGCACCCCATTATTTCTATCTCTACTTTGCACATTCTTCCACTGCAAATCATCCATTCCAGTGTTTTACTTGCTATATTGTATTTACTTCGCCACCATGGCCTTTTTTGCCTTTACCTCCCTTATCTCACCTCACATGCTCACATTGAATATAGACTTATTTTTCTACTGTATTATTGACTGTTTGTTTGTTTTACTCCATGTGTAACTCTGTGTTGTTGTATGTGTCGAACTGCTTTGCTTTATCTTGGCCAGGTTGCAATTGAAAATGAGAACTTGTTATCAACTTGCCTACCTGGTTAAATAAAGGTGAAATAAAATAAATACCATTTTTAAAAAGTTCTATAGAGTGTGGTGAGGACAGCCCAGTACATCACTGGGGCCGAGCTCCCTGCCATCTAGGACCTCTATATCAAGCAGTGTCAGAGGAAGGCCCAATAAATTGCCAAAGACTCCAGTCACCCAATCCTTAGACTTCTCTCTGCTACCGTCCAGCAAACAGTACCAGAGAATCAGCTCTGGGTCAGCTTCTACCCCCAAGCCATAAGACCACTAAATAGCCATTGAGTTCTAAATAGTCAATTAAGGGTATCCAAACTATCTGCACTGACTATCTTGCACTGTCCCTACGCAAACTCAAAAGGTAGTCACACCCCTTGACTTTTTCCACATTTTGTTGTGTTACAGTATTCATTTAAAATAGATTTTTTTTTTGTCACGTCGCTGGCCATTACACAATACCAGATAATGTCCAAGTTGAATGATGTTTTTAGACATTTTTACTAATTAAAAAAAAGCTGAAATAAGTCAATACATATTCAATCCCTTTTTTATGACAAGCCTAAATAAGTTCAGGAGTAACAATGTGCTTAACAAGTCAGTATAATAAGTTGCACTCTGTGTGCTTTAATAGTGTTTACCATAATTTTTTAATGACTACCTCATCTCTGTACCCCACACACACATCTGTAAGGTCCCTCGGTTGAGCAGTGAATTTCAAAAACAGATTCAACCACAAAGAACAGGGACGGGCAACTATTGGTATGAATGTAATGGTGACTTTAAAACAGTTAGAACGTTTAATGGCTGTGATAGGAGAAAACTGAGGATGGATAAACAACATTGTAGTTTCTCTACAATAGTAACCTATTTGACAGAGTGAAAAGAAGGAAGCCTGTACAGAATACAAAATATTACAAAACATGCATCCTGTTTGCAACAAGGCATTAAATAATACTACAAAAAAATTGTCAAAGCATTTCAATTTTTGTCCTATTTACAAAATGTTTTGTATGGGGCTAATCCAATACAACACATTACTGAGTACCACTATCCATATGTTCCAACATAGTGGTGGCTGCATCATGTTATGGGTATGCTTGTAATTGTTAAGGACTGAGGACATTTTCAGGATAAAAAAAGAAACGGAATGGAGCCAAGGACAGGCAAAAATGCTTTCCATCAGACACTGGGAGATTAATTCACTTTTCAACAGGACAATAACCTAAAACACAAGGACAAATCTACACTGGAGTTGCTTACCAAGAAGACAGTGAATGTTCCTGAGTGGACGAGTTAGAATTTTGACTTAGATCTACTTGAAAATCTATTGCAAGACCTGTAAATGGTTGTCTATCAATGATCAACAACCAATTTGACAGAGCTTGAATACTTTTGAAAAGAGTAATTACCCACAAAGACTCACAGCTTTTCCACACCCTAATTGTAGGCTAACCCAATACCCAAACGGAGATTCGGTGAAAATAAAAATCTCATTGATTTATCAAGACCAGGCCCCATGCTTGTCTCAGAGCAGTGCAAACTGTGCTTTTGGGTGACTTTGGGTGTTCCAGTAAGCAACAATGCGTTGCTTCATTAGCCTATTTGATTCCAATATTTCTGTCATTCAGTGATATTTATTTCCATAGTAATTTGTTATGGATCCATCCAGATGTGGTTAGAAAACAATGGATTTGGTGGACTCAGTAAGAGTCTATTGTCCTGCTATTGTCCTGCTGATAGCCCATCAAGGGTGCATGGCTTCTTTTGTATTCTTAAAAGAACTTCAGCACAGAGAAGAGAAAGGAGCCTTGAATAATTAAACATGTCGGTAAAATACTGTTAGACTTGGGGATTATGGTCACGGACAGTGCAATTCGCTTGTGTTACGCCGAATGCAAAAAGCCCAGGAAAATTAACGGGTACAGTAGGTTACAATACTGCAAAGTAGGCCTAATAATGCTAAAAAATAATGCTTAAATAAATTGAGAGCTGGTTTTTACAGTATGCTGCACATTTTTACATTGTATGCCATTTCCAGCGAGACTATTCAAGCCATCGACACACTGATGGTTGAAGATGATGAGCGATCGGCAAAGACAATATGGAATCTGCTGGCATCATGACACAACATCAACATCGCTCTAATCACAGTCAGAAGACAGTTGATGAAACTTGAGTGGACTTACAGAAAAGCTCTGTAAGACATTTTATATACATTTCTATATATTCTTTTCAGAACATTAACCATGTGTGTTCTCTTGTCTTGTACTGTTCTGTACTTTCGACCAAATGATTCATCTGACAAACAAAGAACTTTGCGTGCTGCAGGCCCAGGCATGGATCAAAGCTGGCGAGACATTCAATGACATCATCAAGAGATGTGCTGGACCCTATGCCAGAGAGGTGTTTTTGGGACAACATCATGTCTATTATTCTGCTAATAGTCCTTGTGAAAAACCAGTGTTTGAGAAGATGTTTTCAAAATGCCTCCAGCTGTCTATAACTACTGTAAATAAAAACACAGCATCTACAGTGGTACAAATATATTATTGAATTCAATAAAAAAAGACAAACGCACGTAATTTTCTATTTTATACTAGCAAGTGGTTGTCATGGTGAATAATCCAATAATATTTGGTATGACACAGCTTTCGGTACTCATTTTAAGAGGCGGCTTCTAAATGAAAATACTAATTCAATTTAGAGGATTGGAGGATTCTAAATGAATATCTAAGGCTTTTTTTTTTACAATTATAACGCAGGTTTAATAATTATAATAATAATTGTGTATCCCCCATAGATACAACATTCTATTGGCTGCAATAATTTTGTATAATCATTTAAATAAAAAAAAAGAGTTTTGAATCCGCCGTCATTTTGCGTGTCAATTCATAAACCATGTGCCATGCGCCACACATCAAAATATGTTTCCATCGACACAGGTTTCATAAATTCACTAATAGCGATGAAATGGCCTCCCGGGTGGCGCAGTGGTTAAGGGCGCTGTACTGCAGCGCCAGCTGTGCCGTCAGAGTCCTGGGTTCGCGCCCAGGCTCTGTCGTAACCGGCCGCGACCGGGAGGTCCGTGGGGCGACGCACAATTGGCCTAGCGTCGCCCGGGTTAGGGAGGGCTTGGTCGGTAGGGACCTTGTCTCATCGCGCACCAGCGACTCCTGTGGCGGGCTGGGCGCAGTGTACGCTAGCCAAGGTGGCCAGGTGCACGGTGTTTCCTCCAGCGCATTGGTGCGGCTGGCTTCCGGGTTGGATGTGCACTGTGTTAAAGAAGCAGCGGCTTGGTTGGTTGTGTATCGGAGGACGCATGACTTTCAACCTTCGTCTCTCCCGAGCCCGTACGGGAGTTGTAGCGATGAGACAAGATAGTAGCTACTACACAATTGGATACTACGAAATTGGGGAGAAAAAGGGGTAAAAAATAAAAAAAAAATAATAATAATAATAATAGTGATGAAATATTCACTTACTTTTTGAAAATATTTGAAAATATTTTACTGATTTGTTATCCAAAGGGTTCCAACTATAACATGTAACTATTGTTAGATAAAATCCTTTATATCCCAAAAAGTCCATTTAGTTGGTGCCATCGATTTGAGTAATTCACTCCGTCGATATGCCAAGATAGGAATCCGAAAATCTACCCCTAAACTTTCTTTCAAAAAGTCAAAATACTTTTCTATTCAATCGCGCACACACAAATTTCCAAGCAGATGTCCTTGTCACAAACTCATTATTCTTACTCGTTTTGGAAAA